>NC_081344.1:58366274-58471651 GCF_029784015.1 Lycium ferocissimum
AGATCAAATGGCAAGAATCAAGATATCCATGTGTTAAAGAGACTCACTAGGGTTGGTAGACTTTAAGAATTTCTTTGGTATTGAAGCTAGGGTTTGCATACAAGTTGGTAACTTGATCCAAAGCTCATTCTTATGAGATAAAAGGTTAGTTTTCATGTCTATTTTCATGTTTTTAAGCATGCTTAGTTGTTGAATAAATTGGATGAGGGAAGAAAGTAGAAGATGGAGCTCAAATATAGATTTAATGATATCTTGAGTAGTAAACTAAATTGAGTAATGATTCTTAATATGCTATGAAGATAATCTTGTTGTGAAGGGTGATAATGATGACAAAGAAGTGTTGTATACAATTGTGCTAAGGGTTGGTGTAAAGTTGTTGAGATAAGTTGAATATGAGAATGAATTTTGAGACTTAATGGAATATGACTACTTGATTATGATATTGTGGATGTTATTATAGTTGTTTGGGAGTTGTTTTGTGGTATGGTGGAAGTCGATGAAATAGGGGAAATGATGCCCAATTTTTGTTAACTCATGAATTATTCTAGTTTGAATTTAAGACTGTCTTTAAGGCTTAACCTTGGTATGAATCCTTTTAAATATAGATTTCTCAAGCCTTGGCGGTGAACGTTAAGTAGTTAAGAGGACAAAAAGGTATGTAAGGCTAACCCTTCTTTCCTTAAGGCATGATCCCATTGTTGTATACCTTCACGTGAATTCCATAATGTCTTCCAAGATGACTTCATTCCTAGACTCACTAAAGCTCATGATACTTGATATTCTCACGATACTATTGGTATCATCCTATGATAGTTGGTCCCTTAAGGATGGATATCATGAAAGTGATGATGATGATGATGATGATATATATATATATATATATATATATGTATCAAAGTATGACTATTAAGAACACCGAGCTTATAAGGCCGAGTATGATATATCAAAGTATGACTATTAATAACACCGAGCTTATAAGGCCGAGTATGATATCTATCGCGCGCGCATCACTGCAGTTGGGTATGGATATCACTAAGCCTTGGTAGGGCCAGATACGTATAACACCGAGCCTTGTCATGGTCGGCTATGTGAAACACCGAACCTCCATGGTCGGGTATGGTACTACTATATATGTAAGTGTATGTAATGGAAGGTTCCCATTAGAAAAAGGGTAAGTAAATATGATGAACGTTGCTAGAGGTATAAATGGCTTTATCATCCCATGACTCTTCCATCTTATGTTATTTTTCATGCTTCTATTATGCTAATGATTATGCCTTACATACTCAGTACATTTTTCGTACTGACGGCCTTTTGTTCGTGGACGTTACGTCATGCCCGCAAGTGGACAGGGAGATAGACTTGATCCTTAGGCTGCCTATCCAGAGACTGCTTAGAGGAGCTCCATTTATTTCGGAGCTGCAGCTGTTGGTACTATTCTTTTGTGTATATACATATGGGCATGGCGGGGCCCTGTCCCGTCTATATGATGTTACATGTTCTTCTTAGAGGCTCGTATACAGTTATGTATAGTAGATGTCTTTTTGCCTTATTGGCTCATATTTTTGTATATCATTTTGTTAGCCTCATCGGCTTGTGTATATATACATGGGCATAGTTGTTTATGTTGATATAAAAGCGCCTTAGCCCAATGAGATCCGTATTATTGATGCATAGAAATCATGAGTAGGCCATGTGGCTCACCTAGTTATGATTATGGAAGTATGATGAGAGGTACCCGGTGGGTTAGCTCCGGATGCCCGTCATGGCCCTTAGGTTGGGTCGTGACAGTAAGGCATGAGTAACAACATAATGAAAGTATGTAGATAACATAAGATGAAGAGATCAATTTGTACCTCTGAATGCCTCTTAAGGCAGATGTCATGCATGCTTAGCTTTAAAAAAATATTTTCATATATATATATATATATATATATATATATATATATATATATATATATATATATATATATATATATATATATATATTTTGCCCGGTCATTTAGTCTCAGTGTTATCATCATATCATCATCATCCCGCGTCCGGAGTAACATCATAACCTGCCCACTACAGTGGTGTGCACATCTATGTGCCTACCCATCCTACTATAGCGCGGGGTGTGATAAAATACATACATATATATAAAGCATGCATGGGAGCCCAAATAAAAGCTATAACTCTATTGGAGTGACGTAAGGTCAGTAAACCTCCTATTATTATTATGGAACTATCATCATGAACATATCTCACCTTGAAAGAATAAAAATCATAAGATGAGATCAACATCAATGAATAAGATCAACAACCATAAGATGAGATCAATAATCATAAGATAAGATCAATAATCATGGGACAGTTGTCAACAATATCATAAGAATCTCAAGAACCTTAAGCTTTAGTATTTCTAGAAATGGAGTCATCATGGAGGACATTTGTATTTATGTTCGTATCGAAGTGATCATGCCATAAGAAAGAAAGGGTTAACCTTAACATACCTCTTCGTCTCCTTAACTACTTATCGTTTCTCCTCCCAAGCTCGCAAATCTACATTCAAGAGGATTCATACTAGAGTTAAGTCTTGAAAACACTCATAAGCTCAAACTGAAGTAATTAGTCAGCTAGCGGAATTTGGGCAGAACTTCCCCTATTTTATCTACTTTCACCAAATTCCAAATCAACTCCCAAACAACAATAACAACATCAAAAATGCTACACTCAAGAGATTACATTCAAGTTATGCTTCATTCAATCCCAAAACTCCGTTCCATAATCAATTCATAACAACGACTTCAACACAACCCTTTATACACTTGTATACAACACTTTCTCATCATCATTATTACCCCTCATAATAAGATTATACTTATAACATGCCAAAAATTATAACTCAAGTTAATTTATAGCTCAAAATACTATCAAATTGATGGATGAACTCTCTTTTTCATTGTCCTCCTTCAACCAAATGGTATAACAATGAAACAACCTCAAAAACATGCAATAGATGTGAAAACTTACCTTAATCACAAAAGAGAAAGCTTTAGATCACATTATTCCACTATAATGAAACCTTTAACTTCAACACCAAAGGAATACTTGGACTCTACAAAACCTAGTGAACTTTCCAACACTTGAATCTCTTGTTTTTTTGCCCTTTAATCTTTGATTTCAGTTGGGGTTGGTTAGATATGTTTAGAAGAGAGTTCTAGAGCTTTCATGGACTTAGGGAAATGTTAAAATGAGCTAAAATGAACAAGGGTCAGAAATATATCATAAAAAAAAATTGGCACCGACTTAGATTTACGATCCACTTTTACGGACCGTAAAAATTATACGATCCGTATAATTGGACCGTAAAATCCAATTAGTGGCTCACCCCTTCTGAAACATATTTACGGTAGGGGTCAGCCAGATATTCGGTCCGTAAAAACTATATGGTCAGTATATCCAACTGTAAAACCCATCTTTTCCTGAAACATATTCTCGTCGATTTGTTCAACCTTTAATCCTCTCAACACATACTAAGCATGGATTTAAACCCTCATATGCTTAAGATGAGCATATCCGATTTCCCATATCCTCATAAATAACTCCGCTTCCGAAACTATAACAACCATCTCATGAAGAAACTTAACGTACAAAAATACAGAGTGTAACAAACAATTAACTATTGAAGGAAAGCTGCTCAAAGTCTTCATTTTGACTCTTAAACTCCAAACTTAAAACTTTCATATTTGACACTCTTTAGCTAGTGAGTTAACATATCTTTCAAAATTAACCTATCTAAGTCATCACAGATGTATTAGCAGTTTCAGGGGGTTCACATAGAGTCAAATAACATCATTTAGAACCAGCCTGGTTATCTCTGTCAAGTTCCTCAATCATATTAAGGGAACCGGTGATCAAACAAAGGATTCGACATCTTCTGAGAGGTACTCAGGCATTACCTCATTCAAATTAACTCATCATACCATTAAAGTTGATATTCAAATATACATCTATCAGTATATTGATTATTTGAGTAATAAGAGCAACTTAAGCAGGATCAGATAAGGATTAGCATAAACACTAGCATTCAAACAAACTACCTCAGATTCATGGTTTTGATAACAAGTTCAAACTCATCCCAATATAACAAATATGAATATGACAAATATGAACACAAGTTGAATTTTAAACATATTCTAGGGCCACAATCATGAACACAAAAAAAGTTTCAAACAAAATTTCAGGACAAACAGATATAAACCAAAATCTAAACTGATCATTTAACCAAATAAAGACTACATTAAAGCAAAAAACTAACTGAAAAATAACAACAAGAGAGAGTATTACCTTTTTTGGGCGCAGCCTTGCCAAGGATGGATTTTGGAGCCTTTGTGCGTCCAAATCTTCAACTCAAGCCACACAGAAAGGAAAGAAAAAACACAAATATTTTAGAACTAAGGAAGACTCGAACCCTAAAAAGGCTAAGTCTTAAAATTTTTTGTCACGACCTGACTAGGGCCATGACGGGTACCCGGGGCTAACCACCGAGCACCACTCATTCTATTACTCATCCTGCGTTCATTCATATTTCTTGTGCTCATGATCATAGAAAACTATTTTCATTTGAAACATATTTACCTTATATACATAAGCCCTTCGGCTATCAAAATAATATATACATACGATGAAAAACTGTAAGACCATACTACCCACAACTACACATCTACGAGCCTCTACTAGAGTAGACATACGGACGGGACAGGACCTCGTTGTGCCCAAAATATAAATATACATCCAAAAGAATAATCAATGGCACCTCCGGGACAATGGAGTGCTCTCAAGTCAGCTAATAGCTCCTACGAGTCTGGATCACCTCCCTGTCTACCTGTGGGCATGAACACAATGTCCAAAGAAAACGGACGTCAGTATGAACATTGTACTGAGTATGTAAGGCATAAACAATAATAATACGTCAAAGAAATAAGGGAGCATCGAATAAGGAGCAACATGTAACTGACTGTCAATTATAAAAGAAATAATGCATGCTTGCTTACTTCATAATCATCATCATATCATGTATGCATATATGTATAAGCTGCCCAACCATATAGGTACGGTGTGATAATTATTAGCCCGCGTCCAGGCCTTCCGCGTCCGGGGTACCATCTCATGCCGCCCACTAGTGGTGTCTGACCATGCCATCTAGACATAGTGTATACGCTGCCCGCCTTAGCGGTGTCTGCCCGGCCATATAGGCGCGATGTAATATCACCATCATGTACTCATTATAATGCATGCATAGAAACTCAAAGACAACTATACTTTATCAGGGTGACATAAGGTCGTGAACCCCCGATCCCATTATGGAGCATTTACAAGCATTCTGCCTCACCTTGAAGGAATTAGCATATAAGGTGAGTGTATACAATAAACAACATCAATGGAACATAGTTAACATCATTAGCTTTGTAGGAACATCATATCATGAACTCTAGAATCTTTAGACATAGGCTCATCATCATCATTATCGTACTCATAATGTATCTCTTATCTCATATGGCTATTCATGAACATAGACTCTTAGTTTTTCTGGAACGTAGGAGATTCGTGGAGAAGGAGGGAAAAATCATGCCATAAGATTCATGCCTTAGAAAGAAAGGACTAGCCTCACATACCTCTTTCGTTTAACAATTCTATCGCTTGATTGTCCTCCTTCGATACCCACGTTTCTACCTTCAAGAAAGTTCGTACTAACATTAGCCAATCGATTACATGAACGTGCTTACTAATGCTAGAGAAAATTGGGCAGCATTTCCTTTGTTTATATAACTTTCCTCATGCTACATATCAACTCCCAAATATCCATAACAACGTTCATAATATTATAGGCAACAATCATCATTCATCTATATTATCCACATTTCACAATTTCACTTCAATTCCTCCATAATCATGGTCATAGTTCACTATTGCGTTTTCTCACATATAATACTTATCTCATATTCTAAATGTTATTCATAACATACTTACAATCACAACATATCAATAATCGTGGCTCAACCCAAACTACTTCTAAAAAATGACACTATTCTTACATTCATGACCTATTTCCTATTTCCTTCTTCAATCCAAGTGTTTCAACTTTTCAATACCTCAAACAACATGGAAATACTATAAAACTCACCTTATATAATGGAAGAATAAGCCTTGAGTGGAAATGCTCTTCTTGTACCAAAACCCTAGTTCACTTCCATAGAAATTCCTTGGCTTGGATGAACTTTAATGGGTTTCTTACACTTGATTCACTTGGTTTGATGAAGTTGAACACTAATATCTCTTGAAATCTTATGGGAGAAATGTAGAGATATGTTCTACAGAGAAGTGGAGTGAAAGGGAAATGAAATAAAATGAGACTTGGTCCCTTATTAATAATCACCAAATCTGTCCGGACCAAATTCTATGGACCAACATACGGTCCGTATAATTTTTATCGACCGTATGTCTGGCCGTAGATTTGGTCCGAGAGGGTGTCATTACGGGCTGATTATACGGCTGAACATACGGTCCGTATGTTTTATACGCGTGATGTTTGGCCGTATAATGCCCAAATATTCCGAACTTGTTCTCGTCGACTCGTTTGATCTCCAATCCTTATGGAACCTTTCTTGGCACTTGTTTATCACCTCATTAACAATCTAAGGGACGTTATAACTCTTCTCCAAAGCATTATTAAATCATCATTAACTTGTTACTCGCAAATCTCTTCCGATACTTATCGTATGCCTTGCCTTCTCTTGGCAAACTTTCTCGTCTAACATCAAATGTCTTTGAGATCTTACTTAGGGTCATCAAATGTCATTCCTTACTTATTGAAATACCATATACTTCGCGGCTCTTCGTTAGTCTATTCACTGTGCATCAACGAAAAATTTTCCAAGGCGTAACAATTTTACTGTAAGCCTAAATCTCGAGTTTAAATACTCAAATTCGGGCGTTGAGGTTGTGAAGAATTTGTTTAATGGTAAGTGTTGTAGAACCCCAAAATTCATTCAAAGGCCTAAACTACCGATCTGGGACAAGCATGATTTTTCAAAAACAAACCTTCAATACACGAAATCAACGATCAGGATCTAAAGACCACAAATGCATATGGTCAGATCTGACCCATTTTAGGTCGATCCGAGCCAATCCTTTGTGAACCAATGAAAATAAATTCGTACAATCAATAATATGTCAACAAGATGCATAAAATCTCTTTGTTTGACTTGAAAATTAAAGGAAAAATGAAAAGGAAAGGAACTAATACCGTATTTGGAGCAATTTCGAGTGAAAAAATGTTGAAGCATTAATTGTTATATGCATTTGGATGCGTAAAAGCTGGCTGAGGTCTGAGACCTCTGACCATTTGCCATTTTCGGCGATGAGAGAGGAGAGAGAATGCAGGCGATGCCTAGGGTTTGTGATGGAAGAGGAAAGAGAGAGGGTGGGGTGGGGAGGGGGGGGGTGTAAGGTTAGGGGTTGTTTGGTGTGACCTGAAGGAAAGGGAAAATGAAGAGCGGTTGGGGTCTTTTGCCCCTTATGTTGTTATGTCCGATGGGCCGGGTCGGTCCATTATTAGACTGGGCCTGGTCCAATTTTAAAAGAAATAAGCATGGGCCCCTTCCCCACGTATATTATGTGTATATATATGTATATCAAACGTATATACACATATAAAGGATAAGACGGGTAAAACAAAAGGATGGGCAAAATTAAAACATCGATTGTTGACCATAATATTTTAATTATAAATAATCTAGACGTAATTAACCTACTAGTTAATCATAAAATACGCTAATTATGTAAACAAACTCAATTTTGCAACTATAGCCTTAATTGATTTAAAACCTAATTGATTATTTCAATTGTGGCCCTGTTTAGCCTAATTAGCCAAATTAAGGTTAAATTACATTAATGGTCTTAACTAATTAGAGCCAATGAATTTAGTCATTTCAATTAAAGCCACTAGGAGGCAAAATTTGCAAAAACGACCCCATTGCCTTAAACCATGAATTGATTAATTTAATTGTGGCCATAACAGAAATAATTAAATAATTTAAAATCAATTTGCAATAATGTCCTCCTAATTGACTAATTATCCTAATTAACTACTAGAAACAATTAAGATTAATTCTAACAAATTATGTTGATACACAGAACTAAGGATTGAGGGGTAAAATGGTCAATTCTTTTAATTAATCAAATTCCTTGAGTTAAAGGGAATAATATATTTGCTAATCTGATTTTTGACAATTTAAACAATTAAATAGATGATTATTTAAAATTGCTTTCCTTTGATTAAATCTAATAAATATTCTATAAATGTCATAAAATGTACCAATTAATTCCTAAATGATTTATAATATTATAGAAATTATTTTACCAATTAAAAGGGGTAAAATATTGACCTAAACAATTTTATAAAATCATTTTGACCTCTAAAAATGCATGGTTCACTTTGTTTTTTCATCCAAGGATTCTGAGTAATTAAAAATAATTACGGGAGGTTAAAAATTAGGTGTCAACACCAAGATCCGGATTGCTCTTCTTTCCCAGATAGTTGGGGTTTCTTCTTTGTGACCTCCTTCCTTATTTCTTCAAGATCCCTTATGCCTTCACTGTTCATGTTTTCCAATAGACCCCAGGCATTAGTTTGGGATGAGCTTGCAGTGTCAACCAACTCATTTTCTTGAGTAGATGTTGCTTCCCTGATTTCTCTCTTACTCACCTCTGTTTTGGAATTTCTGAATATTCCCTTTTTGTACATGCTCCATTCCGTTTTCTTTTTCCTTCTACCTTTTTAGTTCATGTATACATTCAAATTATAGGGAAAGGAGGATTTATGAGAGTGAAATGGAGGGTATAGTTGGAATTAGTGGAATCAAGGGAGTGTACGGAAGAGAATGATTGATCAGAAGCAGAAAAAGAATCAGACATTTATTTTTCAATTTGGTTCCTTGGTGAAAGAGGGTGTTGTGAGTCAGATTTTGAGAGCTTGGTGGTTGGTTTAAGTAGCTAGAGAAGGAGAGATAAAGTACTGTGAAAGGGAAGTTGAAAAGTCTTTTTGGGAAGAGGGAGATTTGATTGTAGAGCCTTTCAAGATGGTTTTCATGACTCACTCTTCTCAATACACTTAATGACGACTAGGATTTGACTAGGGTAGTACAACCAGGTTGTTCAATTTGTTTCATGATTTGTATGTATAATTGATTGCCAAAGAAAGAGTACATACCTGAAATGTCAATGGCTGACCCAATGCAAATTTTGATTTAGGTCCAGTTTCTATGATAGTCATAATGTTTATACCTTTAAGAGATCATGAAACTATTATTGCATAGGACATACAATTAAATGTATCTGATTGAGTAGAATATTTCTATTTACGTGTAGACTCATATTGTCTGAGACAACTTTCCTAGCCAAATTTTAGGAATCATATGGGTAACTTTAATCATCCTCAATACTAACATAATTTGTTTTTTCGTTTCTAAGTTAATTGATAACAATCTTTAACATAGTCAGCCAAGGTATCATAAGCACATTTTAGCACTTGTGGGATCACACAGAATAATTGCATACCTGACTCCTTCATCTTAGCCGTACCACTAGCACCAAGCACAATATAAATATCTCAACACCCGTGGTTACCCTTCTCAAGGATGTACTCTCCTAGACCTGCTTTCTAGATGGTCCAGAGTTTTTTTATGATTTCCCAGAGAGTAGACCATACCTGTTCCAGTTGACCATCTTCTTTTGTTTAGAGGAATAGGTTCTTGAACCTGTTTCGTAGGTGCATGAGTACCCATAATTTTGATGATTCCCTATTTTCCAGTAGTTTCTTATGGATAGACGCTCTTTATGTTCTCTTTCCATTTTTATCTCTCTTATGTGTGTTGTATCCTTTCTTCATAGAAGGTTTTTTCTTGATTCACAGTTATTGCTTGAAGTCCTTCTTAAATGTACTGCTGATCTTTTAATGGTGAACCAGTTTCATCTATATGTTTCATCTAAGGTTCCCCCTATCTGATTGCCTTCTTGTTTTAGACAGACAAAACAGACTCTATTTGTAGCGATTTTCTTTTTCCGCTATTCTGAGAGTGAGCAGAATTAATGTTGTAAATTCCTTTTATGTCTTGAACAAACACTGTTAATCTATTATTTTAGCTTGCTCTTCTGCTCCTCTTACCTACAACAACAATCAAGGGTTAATTTTAGGGACCCAATCAAGTGTGGGTCCCTTTTTTTTACCATTGGGTGGACCAGCTATTTCTTTGTCCATTCAGGCCAAACCCAGGTGAACCTGTTTCCAACACCAGTTGCTCCTTCTTGTTTAGCTTGATGTTTATATTTGCAATTTTTATATTTTTCACCTCGTAGCTCAAGTGCACAGGACATTCGATCTTACAATGTCCCATATTACCACACAGAGTGCACAGCTCTTTTACTGATGCATCATGCTTAGCAGTTCTGTCAAATCCCAATCCTATAGTCATGTTATGTGTTTGACTTGTGAGATTTTAGAGTAATTGAGATGCTTGAGTCCAACGATTTGCTCTTTCATGATCATGCTCCGTTCTAAGCAGTTTTGAACTAATATCTTTGGATTTTTCTGTCATGACCCAATCGGAAGGCCATGACGGGCACCCGGAGCTAGCCTACCATGTACTTCAAAACGTACATCTCATAGTCATATCTGAGTGGGCCATGAAACTAACTCATAAATATCGTAACTGAAAGGGGCGCACGCCCAAAAGATATAAATGTACGTCATCAATTGTGCCCATATATAAGCTGACAAGGCTATCAAAGGATATAACAAAATATAGACTGAAGAGGTCATGAGACATCTAACTATACACATCTATCTACGAGCCTCTACATAGAATGCTTAACATAGTAAGGACAGGACAGGACTCCGCCATGCCTATATATACACAAAAGAATCATACCATTCTGAGCTGTAACTTCGGAACAAGTGGAGTGCTCCTGTACCAACGCTGAAATGGCAGCCGAAGGATCTGTAATCGTCTACCTGCGAGCATGAGTGCAGCATCCACAAAAAAAAGGACTTCAGTACGGACAAAGTACTAAGTATGTAAGGCATAGAAGTAACATAAGAGAGACATAAAAAACTATAAGGTAAGTGAGTGCAACCTGTATGTTTGAACTGTCCCTGCGAATGAATCATATACATAATTCTTTATGTGCATCTAAACTATCTCTGAGGGTTGATGATATGCATAATACTGTGCATGCATGCATGAGGTCATATATATATATATATTCATCTAAACTATCTCTGAGGGTTGATGATATGCAAAATACTGTGCATGCATGCATGAGGTCATATATATATATATATATATGCGTACATAACGCTTGTCAAGCCACTGTGGGCATCCCATCGTATCATATCGGCCGACATCATCATCTTTGTATCATCCTATGACCAACTAATCAGGTGGTAGAGCGTATATAACGCCGTCACCTTCCCCATACCCCATATATATATACATATATAAAACATAATATGCGTATATAGCGCCTGAGGTGTCTCGGGTCTGTACATGCATATGTGTGTGTGTGTATATATATATATATATATATATATATATATATATATATATATATATATATATATATATATATATATATATATATATATATATATATATATATATATCTTGATCAAGCATAAAACATGATAGGAGTACAAGTAACTCTAAATATTATACTGAATCTGAAGGAAAACATTCTGAAGATACATTGTGGAACATGAATCAAGTAAGTCGTCCCTAACTCTAAGAGTGGAACCATTATGGATTGACATTATGTGTACGTTTGGTTCACAAGGATCATGCGAAAAGAAAGAAAGGGATAGCCTTACATACCTCGTCGTTTCCTTACTACTCCGCGCCTATTCTCCTGAGTTTCCAAATCTACATTTAAGATTATTCACTCTAAGTTTAAGTCATTGAAATGCTTATAAGATCAATCTAGATTATTAAGTGAACTAACGGAATTTGGGCAGCATTTCTCCTATATCACTTACTTCCACCAAATTCCAAAACAACTCCCAAACTTCATTAACAACACCAACAATACATAGCCAAGAGATTATATTCAAACTAAACTCAAATCCATCCAAAACTTCCTTATAAATTCAATCCATAGCTAATAATTTCAACATAACATCTTATAACCTTTATACCATGATTCTCTTCATCTTTATGGCTTGCTAAACCCTCAAATCAATTCAACATAGGAAATAAGATGAAGAACATACCTTATATTTGAAGAACTTAACACAACTTGTTTCAAGACCAAACTCTCCACAACTCCAAGTAGAGCCAAGAACAATCACTTTCTAGGGATTAGTTAAGGATTTTATGGCTTGATCTCTTCTTGATTTGATTTGGGATGTTTATGGATGTTTGAGAGAGATTAGATGGTTACTAGGGTTTTATTTTGATGAAGAAAAATGATCCCAAGTCATGGGAAAATCATTTTATAGGCCAAAACAAAAATATCCACCAACTTTAAAGTTTTTGAAATTTTCGGGCAAAGTACAGGAAAAAAGTGCGGGACGCACTTCAAAGAACGGGCTATACTTTCAGCCCGTACTTCGGGGGTCAATCCAACTTTCTGGAAAATTTGGGTGAAGTGCGGGCAAAAAGTGCGGGACGCAATTCAAAGAACGGGCCGTACTTCTATCCCGCACTTCTCAGGATTGCGATTTTTCGGTTGCATTGGAAAGAAGACTCACTGAACTTGAATTTACATATGTTATGAATTCCATAACCCTTTATATTCTAGGAGATATATCTCTCTCAAGTTGGACCAAAATTTCTGTCTAAAATTCTGCCAAGTTTTCCCAAATTTTCAACAGACTTAATTTCTTCGATTCACTTGATCCCAAAACCTTTAGACACTCTTTTAGCACTTGTTAAAATTCCTCCTTAACCTTATAAGGGTTCCATGACCTCTCCGGGCTTATGTTAGTTAGCTTACGATGCAATGACGCGAAATTTTTTGAGGTGTAAAATCTTCCCTTTCTTGGTGCAGCTCCCTTTTTACTCTTTTCAAATCAACCTTAATCCCAAGTTTCTCATCATCCAAGATTCTCTTTCCTGATTTAAGTGTCAACTTCATAACCTCGGATTGAAGAGCCAAGATCGGTGAACCAAGTTGAGCGACCTGTTCTCTCAACAGACAGTTCTCCTTTTCAGCTTTGCTTTTTCTAGCTTCACTCCTAATTAGTTGATCCTTTAAGCTTGCAAATTCACCGAGTGACTCAACCCTTCGTCAATTTGATCATTTATTAAGGAATTTGACTTTTTCTTTGAGAACAAACCTAGTTTTTCTTTGAAATCATGCGTGCTTACTTTGATGTCGTTCTCGGTGTCTGATCCTGAATAAACATCAGCCATGAGAACGGTTTGATCGACTTCATCTTCAGAGTCTTCATCAGAACCCCAGGCTGCTGTCATAGCCTTTGTGTTTATTGCTCTTGTTTGTGACCTCTTTCTCCTTTTTTGCCCTTTTTCTTTTCCACTCTATTTCCTATTGTGCACAATCCTTGATCATATAATCAGTCTTTTCATACTTGAAGTATCCACTAGCTTGTGCCCTATCAAAACTCCTTCCCTTCTCAGAGGTATTATTTTTGCCTGATTGATTTTTCCTTTTGAGGAATTTCCTAAAATTTCTTGTAATGAGGGCCATGTCATCTTCATCTTCTCTATCCGTGGCTTTGACCACTAAAGACCTTCCTGAGCTTGCTTCTTCATTTTTAGCATTCTCCATGTCCATCTCATAGGTCATAGGTCCATTGTCTCTCCTGGCCTCATCCTGAAATTTTCCTAATCAGTGGAGAGCATGGCCTTCCTGAATTTTCTAACTTGACTGGTTCCTTCATGAGCAGTCTTTGAGGCATCCCAGATTTTCTTGGCTATTGTGCACCCAGAGATTCTATTGTATTCATCTGGTCCAAGTCCACAGATTAGGACATTCTTAGCCCTTGCATTTTTCTAAAGCATCTTATAGTCACTTTCGACATATTTAGCCTTTTCTTTCTTTAACTCTGTTCCATCTTCTCCCTTCTTTGTGGGATATTTAGGTCCCTCAATGACCCTGTCCCATAACTCATAATCTTCTACCTGTAGGTGGTCCTCCATGCAAGCCTTCCATCATTGATAGTATTGTCCATTGAACAATGGAGGACTTTGAGTTGATTGTCCCTCACTGTGTCCTGTAGGTGGTGCAACATTCATCATGATCTTCTCCTAAGGTGTTAGCCTTTTTTAGGAGAACCTGTTCTGACACCATTTGTTGGATTGCACGACCTACTTCATATCCCTATGCATTATCTAATTTTCGCCTATAGGATGGAACACGTTACTCTACCTGTTCTATGCTAGCGTCTTGCAGAATATAAATTGCAGGTAAGTAAAGAACACAATGATTTTTATGTGGAAACCACCCGGCTCACAAGGGCGATAAAAACCACGACCTACATCTCCGTACGATTTACCCCAAACTCAACTACAACGGTGAGCCTCTGCAAATTCAAGTCGCAGACTCTGTAACCTACGAACTAACCTCTAATTCCTATCTTACTAATCTCCTTATACTAGTAAGCAACCTTAAGTCGATCCCCAATTTAAAGTTGAATTTACAACGTTTTTGTACTAACGGTATGCTTCTAAGAAAGTGGATAAAGTACAACTCGATAAACAACCAAATAAAATTTTTCTAGACTCAAGAACTGTAAAACATAACCATATTCTACATCTTCTTCAATCGCCTTCTCGTACTAAGGACGCACGCCTAGATTCTGAATATTCTTTATAAATCTTTTGATAGCTCAATAGTCTGAATTCTCTCTTTGTGGTGTGCAAACCTTCTTCTTGGTAAGACTTGGATATATAGAGCATTGAGTGCACAACAAGTTGGCAAACACAAAACCCTCTTCGAGTATGCCCATAAGATATTTTAGGGTTTATGTTGAATTGGGATTCTTTCCTTTTGGATCGACTTTATTTTCCTTGTAGGAGTCTGAAGGACCTTGTTAATTATGGCAAGGAATCCTATAAACTTGACCGCCAAGTCTTTACCATAAATCTGCAAATCCTGGTTGTTGTAGGACTTGCACTGGAACATGTTCACGAACCTGTTTCATCCACTTGGTTCGTCCGCCTCAAATTATCTGCATTACCTGAGATGGAACATGTGCACAAACCTGTTTCATCATCCCATTCTCGTTCATTTATCTGACTCTATCTTGGTCCTGCTTTTGTGATAGATGATGGAACATGTTGACAGACTTGTTTCATAGCATCATGCTCTTTGCTCTGTGTCTGTATTTCTTCACTTAGATTTATTCATTGCTGGAATAAATCATGTCTTCAGCCTTGTCTAGCTTTGTGACTCTGATCATGTTCTTGCTCTGTGTTGGAACATGTTTGCAGACCTGGTTCATGTGCTTTGTCTGCAACTCTCTTTATCTGAACAAAATACTTCCGAGTCATCTTCACCTTTTCTCTTCATTATCTCTTTTCCTTCTGATTCATTCACCAGCTGCACCTGATGACTCCTTGAGATAGAACATGTTTTCATGCTTGTTCTATTCTTCAATGAACTGCTCTGTGACTAAGTCATCTTCATCTCTTTTGCTCTGTATCTGTCTTAGTGATAGATCATGTATGTGGATGGTTCATTCCCTCTCTGATCTGATCATTGCACTTGTCTTTACACTGGCACACATGTTGCAATATGGGTTCATGTGTATGTTGTTTTCTATATCTTTTGTAATGGAACATGTCTATGGACCTTTTCTAACCATCCTATGCTGCTTGCTTTTTCAGACCTTTTACATTGTCTCGAAACCCTATTTTATCTCAACCACTGTCTAGCTTTGCTTAATTACCTTGTCAATCATCTCCTGTATCTAGACCTAGTTTCTTTTTATTGTAAGTTCACTTTGTCAATCATCAAAACTTCACACATGGCTTAATGCCAACAAAGGGTTTCTTCCATGCTTGCTGGGAAACTCTAAAGGGACTTATGGAAATAATTTTAAAAATTCATTCACATGATTACTTTGAGAAGAGTTTAAATGCTACTTATGTGGTATTGATTCCCAAAAGGATTCAATGCTAGTATATACAAATAGATTCTTTGATGAATCTACTAAGTTAAACTTGTCCTCAAACAACACATGAACATCTCGATGTGCTTAATCTATACTATATTAAAAGCATGAACTCCCTAACTTGAAAGTTAAATTACGTAAATACCCTTATTGTTAACCTACATATCCTATTTAAGACAAATAAACCTATACGGCTGTCATGAAGAGTTTCCACCGTTTCTAAATTCTAATGTTGCTCACGCAAGAGTTGCCACCGTTTTATTGTCATATGGTTTATCTTTGTAGCCAAAGGCCAATTCAACAACTTTAAATTGCTTTATATTCCAACCGGTAAGTGCACAGATTGTCTCTTCATTACTTTAAACTGAACAATGTGAGGAGTCAATTGATATTACATACGTATATACCACTCGATTCATCTTTAATCATTATTATATACATACCAGTGAATTCTTCTTTAAACCACACATTATATCTAGATGGTATTTCCTAAAAAGACTATTCATTACACTGATTACTTTTGATCATGGCTTGTGGTGTCACACTGCATCTTCTTTAATTCTTAAATGTATTGCTTTATAGCAAGGAGAGGAAATAAAAATAGGACTTAAAGATCCAGTTTTAATTGCTTGTGGCATTTATCTATTTATTTAATTTTTTTGTAATACATTGTCATTACCTCTATGTTTATTGACCATAGTAATGCTTTATAAAATTCCTGCTTATTGTTTATATATGTTTCATACTTTTTTTAAAAAAAAATTCAGTTATACGTTTTTGCTTGAAATCTTTAGTATGAAAATCTATTATTTTAAACTTTTGTGATAATTATAAATTGTCATTACCTGTGTTTATTTACCATAGTCATATTTTATAAAATTCCAGCTTATTGTTTGTATATGTTGCATATACCTTTTTTTTTTTTTAATCTAAATTATACTTTTGCTTGAAATCTTTAGTGACATTAATACTGCAGCCTGCAATCTATGCAAATTAAGAAGCCAAAAGACTCATGGATGAGTAAATATCTCAAAAGGTCACTCAATTTTGAGTAATTATGTGGCAAAATCACTAAACTTTGCTACATATCAATAAAATCACTCAACTTTGGCCTTTACTCTCATAAAATCACTCAACTAAATGTGTCATCAAAGAAATTTGACATGACAATATTAATCAATTTTTTTATGCCATGTAGACATGGACCCCACAAATAAAATAAAATAAAATAAAATAAATTCATATTTTAATTTTGGATATACATTTCAGTTTTTTTCTAAAATTTAATGTATAAAAATTAATCTACTACTTTGGACACTTTACGTGAGAGCTAAGTTGTTAAATTTCAATTGATTCATTGAAAACACTAATGCCAACGGATTTATTTTTAACCTTAGTTCCAACGTATATTAACCAAAAAAATTGTTGTTGCTTACAAAAGGAAAGGGTCCAACCGGTCCTATGTGGCCTCCTCCTTTCAACCAGACCAATAATAACATTCACGTGTTTCTATATATTCTTTAATTATGATTAATTAATATTTATTTTTATTTTATTTATTTCTTAATTATAATAAAATTCATACATATTGATTTGGTGTAAATATTTTGTATGAGTAAGTCTTATCTATTAAATAGATATACGTAAACAAAGTAGAAAGATAAGAAAATAGAGACGAAAAGAAAGATTGTAGAAGCTAAAAAGAAGGACAGTGCAATAAATAAATAAGAAAATAATTTCAAGAAAAAGAATAAGAGCACACATAAAAATAAGGTAGAAACAACAAAGAAAATGAGTTTTAAATGAAGGGTTGGTGGGTGGATGTTGAGGTATTAAAATATGATTTATTTTTTTTAATTTGTGGGGCCCATGTCTATATGGCATAAAAAAATTAATTAATATTTTCATGTCATATTTTTTTTTATGACATATTTAGTTGAGTGATTTTATGAGAGTAAAGGCCAAAGTTGAATGATTTTATTGATATGTAGCAAAGTTCAATGACTTTACTAAATAATTTCTCAAAGTTGAGTGACCTTTTAAGATATTTACTCACTCATGGATCGGACACTTGCCAATTTGTTTGTTAATATGTTATTAAGTCAGTTAATATTTAAGTGCTGATAGCAATTTATATTCGACTTAAAGAACTATTAACGGAATTGATAGGTCAAGCGCATAAAATATGCAAATTGTTAAATCGATAATCGATATCAATATAATTCTTTTCTCAATTCGGTTTATCTGTTAAATCGAAATTTACATATGCCTACTAAAAGCATATATGTCGTAGTAAGTTTAGGGGAGATGGTTGAATTGGAACTTGATGAACATAGAAAATTTGCTTAAGGGAACAAATTTTATAAGATAGAGCTAACTATTATTCTAGAGGTTTATATACATGCTATGGTGATCCCATTCATTAATTGCTTGTTTTTTTAACCCCTCCCTCGGAGCTCCACCTTTTAAGGGTTTGTTAGCTTCCTTTATTTCTCTATCAACATTAATTTTTGGTTGCACCCTGTTGATATATATCTGAGTATTGCTGTTATCCTATTCTTTCTAATTTTATTTTTATTTTTTTCATTTTAGTATCAACTGATATTTTGAAGAATACTCCCAGCAGATAGTTTGTATATTACTGGACAATTATCTAGAAATAAGAGCATTGACTTGTTTGCCACTATATGAAGCCAGGTCATCTTTCGCTTCACCTAGAATGAATGAGCTAACTCTATTGATCCATGCATCTTTCAAAAGATGACTGACTATTCCCAACACTTCGGTAATTAACTATTTTTGTTGTGTGTTACACTGCTTACTATTTTTTATTTATTAGATATAGATATTGATTCTTGAAGGAACCCAAGGCGTCACTCTGAAAGTTGTTGCTTATGTGATCGGGAGGTCGCGGGTTTGAGCGTGGAAACAAATTTCTTGCAAAAATGCGGGTAAAGTTTAACGCAAACAAAAGACCCTTGTAGTCCGACACTTTCCCGGAGCCCGCGCATAGCGGAGACTTAGTACACCGGGCTGCCCTTTTGTTATTAGATATTGATTCTTGACTCATTTTTCAATAATGCAATATTTTCAAGTTTGAACTGTCTAATATTTGCTAATTTTGATGAGTTTCGTACATAGAAAATGGTTTGATCATGAGTTTTTTGTGAGATGTGTTTTATCTCAAAGAGAAACCAGGGGCGGATCTAGGGCTTGCCGAGTGTGTTGGCAAAAAATTATACTTATATGGTATTTTTTCATTTTTTATGTACATATATAGATTTTGAACACCCTAAAAACAAGAGAAGAGGCTGGTTCAGTGGTCTAGGGTGTTCAAAATTCACCTTGAGGTTCCAATTTCAAATCCCAGTCACTACATTTTTATTTTTCCAACCCCCTCAGTGAATATCCTAGATCCGCCACTGAGAGCAAGCAGTTAATTTTGTAGCCACACAGTTAATAAAGGTGATGGCCACAAAATCAAATAAGTAAAGAAAAATTACATGGAACTAATTAAAATTTGATCATTCATCTTCTTAGGTTCAGACGATATCCAAATATCTTGACGTCCAAAAAAAAGTTACTGTGCAATGATTTGCATTGATTATTCACATAAACTTGCACTTTATTCTTTCATGTCTAATCAATAACGCAAACCTTTATTTTAATAATATTGATATTATTTTATGTAACCATTTAGATGTGACTCGACATACACGTGCAACGCACGTGACGAGAAACTAGTAAAGCTCCAAATGCATAAAATAAGTCTAGCAAAGCTAAAACCAATAGCATTTTGATAGATGTTAACAAGGTAAGAGATTGACAGAGTTTTCTAAGCAAAGCTTGTACGAAAGAGAATGTAGAGGATTAGTTGCTTATAAGAGTTTTTTTAATAACAACGTACCGTGAGTGTGTGTGGGTGAGGAGGATCAAAAGGAAGATACTACTAT
This sequence comes from Lycium ferocissimum, assembly GCF_029784015.1. Lineage (NCBI taxonomy): Eukaryota > Viridiplantae > Streptophyta > Magnoliopsida > Solanales > Solanaceae > Lycium > Lycium ferocissimum. The sequence continues at coordinate 58,386,405 of NC_081344.1, forward strand.
GATAGAAGGGCATTTTATATTTCTCCACTTTGTTATTTTTTCCTGCTAAAAAAAGCAAGTAGTTGGCCAAGCGTGAGCCTATTAGTAAAGCAAATTCAATGAAGCAACAACTAGTATGGTAGGGAAACGCCATAAATAAGACCTCTACTGCCTGTGAAATAAAACGAGGTAAGGAAGAAAAGTCGAAGCCCCCGTTTGGTCACAAGAATTATTCACTTTATTCTGGAAATTTTTCTCACTTTTTTCCGGAATCAGCGTTTGGCCATGAGAATTCCGAATACAACTTGAAGTTGTATTCCGGAATACCAAAAACTCAAAAAACTTGCTTTTCAAAAAACTTCACTTTTTTCACTTTTTTACAACTACGTTTCACAAAAAAACTACAATTTCAAAAATTATAGCCAAACACAACTCCAACTCCAAAATTCCAAAAAAAAGTGAATTTTTTTTTTTGTATCTATGGACAAACAGGGCCTAAAACTAAGAACTTAGAAGTGAACTGACTTTTATGTTGCCATATCCAATTGAACACCGGAGGTTGTGAGGTAGTAAGACAGCATATACTCCCTCCGTCCCAATTTATGTGGCACCATTTGACTTCAAGACGAAGTTTAACTAAAAAATGAAGACTTTTGAAATATGTGATCCCAAAACCTTATATAAATGTGTGGCTGTAAATCATCTCATAAAGTTAAAATATTTCTAAATATAAAAAAGTGATATTCTTTTTGAGACAGACCAAAAAGAAAATGGTACCACATAAATTGGGACAGATGAGTACATTCTAATTTACAATTAAGAAATACTTTTTCTAACTCAGCTTTCACAGCACACACTACTAATCATTCTTTTTTTCTTTCTTTAAGCATCCAGTATCCGAACCTATGAACCTGACCAACTAGATGGCAAGTCCACTAAAGGGTAAAAATAATTTTAAAAAAAAAAAAAAAAAAAAAAAAGGAAACTATCTATACATAACCTATTTTAAACGGAGTATAAAATGTGAAAAACTTTTTGATCACAATGACCCAAATGGAGTAACTTCATATGACTATTTAGATCAAATTTAATAATTTATGCTTACTTAATGTCATTTCTATCTTTTATTCTCAAAGTTTATTTTAATTTAAAATTGTACAATAGAGGTTATGGTGATTTTTACATAAGTGTGGCTAAATTTAGGTCAAATTGGTGTGGCCATTTAGCAACTCTCTATGTAAAATACAATCCTCTTTGTAATTGTTACGAAAAGAACCAAACGAAACACAACGATGCAATTATGAGCAAAACCCAGGCTTCTGATACAAGTCTACAACTAGGGAATACAATTTCTTACAGCTAAAACTCCAAAGGTTGAAAATAGATTCTCCAGTTACAATGCATCCAAGAATGGCACCACATTTAGGAAGTGTACATGCAACCTCAAATTTATTTCATTGACAATGTCTTGCAATACATATACATTCAGGTATAGTATTAGCCATGTGAGGATACAACGTTAGCACTCTGTGATTCCAAACAAAGAGCTGCTACCTTTACTTCATAATTGGAGTCAAACCAACCACACCTGCAAAATAAGTTTACAATCAACATTAGCTGAAGTGATATTACTTCCTTTCCTTTATCCTTCTTTGTTTTGCCCGAAGAGATATTAGTTCCTTGAAGAGGAAATGTCACAAGGGGCGAGCATTTTGACCTCATACACATCTACAGAATTCAACGTGAAATAAAACGATAACAATATCAAAACCCTTATGAGTCTAAAGGCCTGCTAGAAGAAATCTACATGACAATACAAAAGGAGGCTCATGCAGATTTTCTTTTCCCATGAGGCATTGCAGAAGGCAAAATTTCTCCACTAGAAAAGTAATTAAACATAGAGAAGAAATAAAGTAACAGAAGAAGCTTCTCTTCTCAGTTTACTAATGAAGAGGTGCAATATGTGTCAGTTAAGATATCCAATGTAGAGGAAAGATCCACCTTGAACGACATAATTAAGGGGAAAAAGAAAATTTGAGAAGCAATCCAAAATTTACGAGACTCCGTATTACTGTGCTTGTAATTAAGTCCACATCTCGGCATATTGAAGTTGGATGAGAACACATACCTTGATAGTCCAATTAGTTTACCAACGGTGCATCAACAGCAAACGTGTCAGAAGATATAATATAGTTAATAGTGTTCTCAACTTATTTGGTGTCTTACCCGAAGATCTAAAAGCACTCATAAGGACCTTAGAAGGCTGAGACATGAAGAAAACCTACCCAGCTGGGCAAGTTTATCGAATAACTGACTAAACTATAAGCTTTTGATTGGTCTATTACTGTTCAGTCCAAATTAAATCGTTCCTGAGGATCCCACTACCTTAGCCCTCTTGATGATTTAAAGAAACCATGAGAGTTCTCATTTATAAACACATGAAATCTCACTGTGGATATGCAAAATTCCATCCATTTCAGCCATTTTTCACCAAGATTCATCTGACTCATGGTGTCTAAGAGGCAAGCCTAGTTTACATGATCATAAGCTTTTCCAGGTCCAACTTGCAAAGAACCCATTGCCTTTTATTCCTCACCAAGTATTCCACACATTCATTCCCAACCATAGAAGGATCAACAATTTGTCTCCCTCCTATAAATGCATTCTGGTTATCAGAAATTAGTTTTCCTATCACTGGCTTGAGTCTTTCTGCCAACAGCTTAGCAATAAATATAGACACTTCCCAAGAGACTGGTTGGCCTGAATTGTTGAAATTTCTTAAAACAAATGATAATGTACAACTCGCATCATTTAAATTATCATACCACTGGTCCAAATCACTTTTTCCAATTAACATATAAACACTAATTGTTGCTCAAAAGTGCTTTTTTGAAACGCAATTTTGAGAAAATACACTTAGAAGCACTTGCTAAAAGCTTGCCCAAACACTACTTGTTGCTCAAAGGTGCTTTTTAAATTAATTAGTCAAACACAAACTGCTTCTCACCGAAAACACTTTTTTTAAAAGCACTTTTTAAAATAAGTTGATTTTAGAAGCTTAGCCAAATGGGCTATTAGTCTATTTATCTGATTAGGATTTTTGGGGATTGTGTTGCAGGACTGAATCATGGTCGTTAGGATTAGGGATCTTCTTGTGAATAGCCATGGAGCTTAAACATTCTGCTGAAACTGTATGATTCATCCAGAGTAAAGTCTTGTCCTATTTTTGGTTGAGTCTTTCAGACCATTGAGATTGCCTACTCAAGCTAATATATATGGAGAAAATGTAGTACAAGATTAGATGCCTAAAGAAACCGAACAAACAATGATGTCTTGATAATGAGAATTACTATAAATACTACAAACAAGTGTTCGAAGTGTTACATGTATCACTTACTAATTTACTGCTAAAAGCACCCAACAGACTACTGCCTGGTTACAAATATACAAAAAAGATTTTCAGAACATAATTAGCAACACTTGTCAAGTGTCACTTTTGTTTTTCCTTCAATGGTCATTTGGAAGCAGATTTTACTGCCTATATATATGATTTAAACAAATTGGCTGGTCAGCACATTTGACAAAGTTATATTTGCCCAAAAAGTTTCTTTTGGACAAATTATTCCCTTTCTAGGCACCCGTAGGAACAGCACATAAGGTCATAACTCATAAAGGAGAACATAGCTATAAAACAGCATAGAATAAAGAATAGAGAACACAATAAAAAGCTAAAAGATTTAGTCCAACTGAATTTCCACCATTTCAAGGATATGAAAAGGTAAGAAGGAAAATCATGTTTAAAAGTCACGATTAGCAGTGACAAATGGGTGGGTTGGATCTGATATGTGCAGGTCGAAAATGGGTTAAACAAAAACGGATGTAATATCCAATCGGCCCATATTTAACACGAATAAAAAATGGGTTAACCGACGGATAATATGGATATTCCATGGCTTCAGGAATAGTCAGGTAAGAAGACAAGTTAGAAGCCAAAATAAGCATAGACTCCCAAAAAGCAAGAACTCATAAAAAATAACAACCGGACAAATGGGTATCCATTTTTTAATGGATAATATCCAAATTTGAGCCATTTTCAAAAAGCAGGTTATCCAACCATATATAGTGGATCGGATTGGAAGGTTACTTGTTTTTTAAACCATTTTACCAGCCCTAGTCACGATTTCCAAAAGCTGCTGAACATAATAGAGTTATCTTTTGAAAAGCAAGTGATATGCATTTTATTATTATTATTCTTTCTCAAATAGAAGGAAAAATAAAAAAAAAAGTATTTTGTTACTCAGACACTACAAATGTCCGCGATAAAATACAACAATCAGAAATAAAATCCAATAGGCGAAATCAGCACCCAAGCTAAGTTCACAATTTTTTCTCTGCCTTTAGACATAGGTGGCACAAGAACAGATAAGAAAATTATACTAGAAGGAAGAGAGAGTGGGAGAGTGAATAGTGTTCTTTTTACCACATGCCAATCGTCCCCCGGCGTTGCCAGTAGTAAGACTGAGTTCTTGGCCACCTACAGTTAGACTACCAAATGAGAGTTAGCTCATAAAATTATCTGTAACCTCCCCAAGGTAATATCAAATAATTTGGCTTACATAAATAAATGCACGTCTAAACGTCAAAATAAGAGGTAAACACCAAACCGTAAAATTGAACCTTACCCTTTCCAAGGTCATCCTCAAGCTCATGAACCACGAGCGCTCTTCCAACAACTGAATTTGGACCAGTCAATGGTATCTGAGCAATATTTAAAAGGAATAGTTACTTTTATATCCCAAAAGAAGATGAATAAATGATAGAAAAAATGAAATGTGTGTGGGCACTTCAATGGCCACACAATTGAGCGTTGGACCTGGTTGTCTACAATTGTTGCTTCAGCTATGCCTGGAAATAGAAAGCACGGCCAAGAACATCAAAGAAAAAGAAATCACCATCCATCTTGATTAACAAACCCAAGAGACACGGAAAAGTTCAGAAAGTTAGGGGTCGTTTTTTTAGGGTGTATTAGGTAGAATAATGCTGGTACTACATTTTGGTACAATGTTTGGTTGTAAATTTAAGTCTGGTACAACTAATACCAGTATTATTCTTCCCCTAATTATACACCCTATTCAGTACTAAATAATGTAATGCATATTATTTAATACAACAAATCCAAAAGTCGATAAAAAATAATGCCAGCATTACTAATACACCTTATACAGTACTATTCTTATACACCCTACCAAACGACCCCTTAAAAGCATGTTTAGTACCATCAGCATTAGCCTCTATGTTTCCCAGGTCACCCGCATGACGGGTTTCATCTCCAGGAGATCCATGTGTTTTGCTGGTAGGATTGAAATGGGCTCCTAGAGTAAAACAATTAGAAAGAAAACATCAAACTAGTAACAAAAATAGTATAACCAGATTTAACATTTGCAAAAAAAAAAAAAAAAAAAGGTTCCTGCTGGAGTCGCAGTTACTTATTTAATCCCAAGTTCAAAGTAAATCAAAACAAACCTGTAGACATACAACCATTTGTAACATCACCGTATTCGTGCTACAACAACAACCAACCCAAACTGAAAATTAGCAAGAATTAACCAACAATTAACAAGTAAGTTCAAAACCGCAAACTCTGAAGTGGCCTTTCTTTGTGAAACATTTATTTTGAAATTTTGCAAGAACAAGAAAACAGCAATATAAAGGCAAGTAGTTATTTATTACTTGAAGCTAAATTTCCCCCGTCAAATAAATTTTGGGGGTGAATTATTTAATATCTTAGGGCAAAAGCTGAGAGCCAACAAAAAGTTATGACTTTATTGTTAATTCAAGGCTCAAGTTGCGAGCTGGTTTCAAGTGCTATGTTTAGCAAATAGAGAAAAATTGGAATTTTCTTTTCCAGAATTGTCCAAAATGGCTTCGTAAATACTTCTTTTGTTTCAATTTGTTTCTCTTACTTTCCGTTTTAGTATGTTTCAAAAGAATGTTGCTTTATATATTTAGTAACTCCTTACCCCTAATATCCTACATGACACATTTAAGACCACAAGATTCAAAGGATATTTTGATACATTATACACCTCGTTAATTTAAGACCACAGAATTCGTCATCTTTATTTTCTTAAATTTCGTGCCGACTCAAACTAAAACAAATAAATTGAAACACATGGAGTATGCACTTACTAGATGGAACCCATGAAGTCCGGGAGTAAGTCCTGTTAAACGAACTTTCACCGTGGTTGGACCTATCAGATAAAAACCAGAGTGAAATTTAGATAAAAGAGCATGAAATATTGCTAATGAAAGCTTATATTTTTGGATAATAATCCATAAATGTGCATTCAAAGAAGAAAATTAGGGTCGTTTGCAGTGGCGGAGCCACGATTTTCACTAAGGGGTTCAAAAATATAAAAGAGTAAGAAACGAGAAAGCCAAGGGGGTTCAACATCTACTATTTATACATAAAAAATAATTTTAACCTTGTGTATACATGATAATTTTTTACCGAAGGGGGTTCAGGTGAACACCCTGGCCACCACTTGGCTCCGCCCCTGGTCGTTTGGTATCCGGGATGGGATAGATAAGAAGGTTTTATGGGTTAGGATAATTCATGTGATTAGCTATCCCACCTTCTATATGGGATAGCTAATATATCCCATTATTTTGGTACAAATGGTGTGATAAAATAATCCCAGAACTAATTAATACCCATAACCAAACACGATAAAAGAATCCTGCATTTAATCGGGATAGTTACCATTATCCCGACATTATAATACTTGAACTAATTTATCCCACCTGGGTAACACCAACTTTGATGGAATTTATAACTTCAACTTCAACCAAACAAAGTACTCTAAATTTAATCTCAAACTTAATTGTGAGATTTCTCACCTTATCCCATGAACCAAAACAGCCCCTTATAGAGTATTAATTTAAAAAGTGAAAAACAGCTTAAAATCATAACTACAACACTCATAGAAAGGAAAAGAAATAGAAATACCATCATTCTCTTGGGTAAATGTGACAACGCCTTGGACATTAGAGTTGCCCTTAAGAACAGCAACAGCCTTCTTGGTTGAAGCAATTAGTTTAGGGGCAGTTACTGCAGCGAGGCTCAGTGATTGGCCAGTAGTAGACTTGACATTGACATTGACATCAAGTAAAGAATGGAGTGAAGCGGAAGGTGTGGTGTTTGGGGCAGCAATTGGGAAAATGAAAGGATGAGTTGCAGCAGTAGAGATGATAGTTTGTGCAGCCATGGCTGCCACTAAAGCTGAAAACATTATTGGTATACACTAAATTGATACTGTGGACTACTGGAGTTAAAATTGTTGATATACACTAAATTGATAAAGTTTGCTTATCTACGCAGTACGATCGGTCCATTTGTTTCTAACGCCTAATACAAAATTAAATATCTCAACTACCAACATGTTATGTTCTTTCTTTTGGGCGGTTCATATTTTGTAGAGTCATTTGTAATAACTCAGCCTTTAGTTTTGAGTATATTTGCATCTCATGTCATATTTTGTACCTTTTGTACAAGTCAAATATTTCCTCCATTTAAATTTATTTATTTGGTTTTGACTTTTGAATCTTGGGGTCTTAATTTAAAGATATGTAGTAAGTATCAAAATACCCTTTAATCTTATGATATTAAACATGTCATGTAAAAATTTGAAATTAAAGAGTTGCAAAAGAAGAAAAAAAATATTTTTTAAAAGGACTAAAAATAAACAAATTGAAACGGAGAGAGTATTATATTTTAGATTTATTAATAATGGTAGGTTTTAAAGGCTCGTGTAGGGGTTTCAAATGAGTGGGTTGCGTTAAATTTTGATGGATTAAAAAGGGTTGAGTTAATCAACAGTTACTTTGGTTGAATGGGCTAAATAATGGGTCATAACTCTACTCGCTCAACTCTTACTAAATCTTAATTTCTTAATTTTATTTTTTATAATTTGTTTTAATACCTATTAAAACATATTTTTCTTTATTATGTTCATATATAACATATCAAATAAATAAATAAAAAAGCATTTTGGATAAGGTCTCTCATGGGTCAGTTTAAGTTACATATTGGCCCAACTTTTAGATGAGTTGAATTGGACGGGTCAAAATAAACTGAAATAATAAATGTGTGGATTATTAACTTGTCAAACTTGAACAGCTTGACGGTCATGATTTATGGGCTAATTTTACCAACCTTAATTCAGCTAGGTTTCTGACCTATTGGGACAAATTGTAAAAATTGAGAAAGTTGGACACTTGTGCCCAAAGCACAAGACGAGGTCACTTGTGCTATGGAGGAATGTGAACAAAATATGTAAAAATAGTGCATTTTTTGCGTTTTCGTCTTTATTTTGTATTTTTGAAGAAAACTTTTTGGACAAATCTCTGCTTTTTTTAAAAAGTTTATTGTTTGTATCCTTGTATACACTGTATTCGCCTTGAACAATATTGATAGAGGCAACCAAATTGTTGTCAGCTTGTCATGAAAATATTGAATCATTTAGTTATAAACTGTATTCATGAATACAACCTAATTGAATACAGTTAAATTAAATACAGTATAAAAATAATGACAAATAATAAATACCAAAATTATAGCTACCAACAGGAAAAAAGCTATGAAAAAAATTGAAACAATCCAATAAAGTTACTTTTTCATTCGGTCGTTCCTTGGGGACCAAAATAAAAGATAAGGAGTAAGAGAAGAGGAGGTAAGAGCTAATGTAAGAAGCCAAGCAACATTCATTTGCTAAAACCCTACCGAGATACCCTCCATTTGCTTTCAATTCGTAGGAATCTGACCCTTAACATACCCTTTCTAATTCTTCAGGAAAGGGTACACTTGGGGCAAATACCAATTTTGAGAATGTCAAGTGCTTAAATGGTGTTGTTACTCTCTTCCACCAAATGGTCAGAACATAGCCTCTTCCTTCTGTTGTCAATTTCTCTAAATTATTTAAGACTATTCGAAATATGAAGCATTATTCTTATGCAGTTTCTCTTTTTCGAGAAATGCAGACATTGGGTATTCCAATTGATGGATTTATCTTGAGTAGCGTCATTAATAGTTATTGCCCCATGCATCGTGCTGATTGTGGGTTTTCGGTGTTAACTATTTACTTGAAGAATGGTATTTCATTTAATGATGTCATATTTACCACCCTAATTAGGGGATTTTTGCTCAAAATAAGGTCAAAGATGCAGTTGAATTGTTCAAAAAATTGGTGAGAAAGAATATTTGTGAGCCTAACGAAGTCATGTATGCAACTTTCATGAATGGGCTCAGCAAAAGGAGTCATACTAAAAAAACTCTAAGTTTGCTCCTGTTAATGGACCAAGGGAACACTAAACCCAATAGATATATTTATAGCGTTGTTATAGATGCTCTATGCAAAAGAGGGAAACATAGATATTGCTGTCTACCTTTTGAACGAGATGAAGCGTAAAGGCATTCCTCCAAACATAGTCACGTATAGTTCATTGATTGATGGTTTGTGTAAGCTTGGTCCGTGGGAAAAGGTTAAGACTTTTTTCTCTGAGATGGTGAACCTTAATATTTATCCAAATGTGCGCACCTTCACCATGGTGATTGATGGACTATGCTAAGAAGGAAAAGTCGAAGATGCCGAGGAAGTAATGCGACACATGATCGAGAAAGGTGTAGAGCCTAATGTGTTCACCTATAATGCCATAAGGGATGGACATTGTTCGCGTGGTCAACTGGATAGAGCAAGGGGAGTTTTTGATTCCATGACAGATAAGTTGAACCTGACATTTTTAGCTATAACATACTAATAAATGGATACTGTAAGGAAAAGAAAGTGGATGAGGCCATGCAATTGTTTTGTGAAATTTCTCAAAGGGGGTCAAAATCCGATATTTTCAGCTACACTACTATCTTGCAAGGCCTGTTTGAAGTTGGAAGAATTGGAAATGCTAAAAAGTTCTTTGATGAGATGCTATCTATGGAGCCCCTACCTAATTTGTGCACTTATCGCACTTTGCTCAATGGTTTTTTAAAGTACGGACTTGTTGAGGAAGCTATGTCACTCTTTAATAAGTTGGAAGGAAAGAGTGAAACTACTGATATTGAATTTTACAATGTTGTCATTAATGGATTGTGCAAAAATGGTATACTCAATAAAGCTCATGCGATTTTTTAGAAGCTTTCTTTAACTGGAGTGCTTCCGAATGTGAAAACATACAATATAATGATAAATGGATTTTTTCTTGAAGGGTTTTTGGATGAAGCTAAGATATGCTTAGAAAAATGGAGGAGAACGGTTGTTTTCCCAACAATGTCACTTATAATGTGTTTGTGCAAGGATTTGTCTGGTGCAGCAAAATTAGTGAAATGCCAACCTTTATGAAGGAAATGACTGGAAGGGGCTTCTCATATGATGCAACTACTGCTGAGATGCTGGTAAAGGCTATAAGCAAGAATCCATCCGTCTTTGACATGATACCAGAGCTTCACGTGGAAAATAAGAAGTGAATATTTCTTTTCGCTTGGTTTATTCAGCTACATTATATCTGTGATACAATTTCCTTTTTATTCCTGCAAAAGGAATGACATCCAATGAAATTGCAGAAGTTGATGGCAATTAGAACATTGCTTGAGTTTTCTAGGTAGGCTTATTGAGGAGGTACATCAATTATGATGTTTTGATTTTTTACAGTCTTCTTTTTCTCATAAATTAAATGTTATTGCACTCTTAATATGAGAAAAAAAAAAGGTCACTGTACCGATTATAAAAAATAAAAAAAATAAAAAAGAATAATGGTGGGTTTCCTAATGTGTGCACATTCTAAGTGTAGTAATATCATTTTTAATGCTATTTAGTTATCTTCAGGTATTATCATTTTCTATTTTTTTTTTCAGAATCGATAACAACTCCCTTTAACTTAGAAATTGCTACAGGAACAATGTTTTTGGTAGTTTCTAAAGTCTTAGTTACATCATCCATAAATGGAACACCAGAGTTGATAAGATGAACCCCATCCTTCTGCCTGAACCATATAGTATGAATATTTTGGTTTTCTTGAAATTGAAATAAAACAAGTTCGAATCTAATAGGATATCTGTAGATGAATGCCCAACATCATCATATTCAAATGATGTTATTTTCAATTTCTGGGAGTTTATATATGTTCCAAGAGTGCTGAGTGATGGATGATTATTGGGAATTTGACAATTTTTATGGAATAGTAATATTGTCAAAGTAAAGTTCATTGGTCTTGCGAAGGACCTATTTGATTGTGAATTTGTAGATATAAATGATTTGCTGCTGAAGTTGGAAGCTATCTCTGAACAATCAGGTTGTTGATTTACTGTGGTGGAAGTTTCAGAAAGACGGTAAGTTTACTTGGGAGGCATTCAAAAGTACCGGCCATGGAGAACAATTTGGAAAACAATTGCAGTTCCGTGAACCACCTGCTTCACTTGGATCGCTACTCATTAAGCTTGTTTAACCCATGACAATGAAGCAAGAATAAAAAGGTACGGCGAGACTGTATCACCTTGCCTTAGAGCTATCTGAGTAGGGAGAAAACATTATGGAGTGCGATTAATAATGATAGGTACTCTAACAGGAGTAATAGAATACTTTATCCTTTACAATACTTTGACGGTGTAATCTGAGAACTCTTATTCAGTGTAATGGCTTCTGTGGGATATGCAGCCAAAAAATATACTATGAAATTTTCCATATTTCATGGTAGTGTCAACGGGTATAAAAATGCTTTCTTTTAAGTATATGAATTCAAGAAATGGCTTTTCACACTTGTTTCTTCCTTTATTTTTTATCAAGAAAATGCATATATAAAATAAAATAATGAAATGTAGCTTTGAGTCGCGCAATAATTGCATAGAGTGTACCCCAAGGCCAAGCGAAAACACAGTTGAAAAAGCTAAGGCTTAGAGCGGAATTAATGTTCCAACAGATATTATACATGCTACTATACAAAATTTTGTTCGGGTGCAATATTTACATGAACACCTACTTTTCCAAATTTCCTAAATCATCATGAGAGAAGTAATAAGCATTACATATTTATGTACCTCATTTCTTGGTCTAATTTCCCACCACTGGTTCATTAGACTTCTACTATTGAATCTCTGAATTTGAACTTCAAGTGGATTACCAAATCTCTTCCAAATGTAATTAGCAGGATGATTTTCAACAAAAATATTCTGAGCGTTTTCACATTTGGGCACAGAGACAACATACACAACTTGATACCAACTGGCCCCAAATCTAAATAGAACATCATCAAAAGGCAATTTATTTTTGAGAAGTCCCCAAACTAGAAAGGATATTTTGGCAGGGATGTTCTTGTTCCATAATCGTTTAAGCACCATATTGATTGTTTCCTCCTTCTAATACTCTGCCAGGCTGAAGCATTAGAGAAATTCTCATCAACTGAAGGGTTACCATATAGCATTGTCTTCATTGTTTTGATCCCCTATCTTGGCATTCTTAATCTGATGGATAATATTTTCTGGCAAAGCATCATTGAGCTTCTGTAAGTCCCACATGCCATTGTGCATGAAATCATTAACCTTTCGCCTAGTAGATCTAGAAGTAATTATATATGTATTGGCTAAAGGTCCAGAACCTATCCAATTATCCTATCCAACACTACAATCACCTTTGTTAATCTTCCAAACTATGTTATGCTCCACCTTCTTTTTCATCTTCGTCTTATATCTCCAAATGTGAGACTGTTTGACTGCTCCTTTTAGAGTCACAGGGTGACCTCTTGAGCAGTATTTTTCTTTAAGAAAATCTGTCCATAAATTATTTTTATTTCTGAAGTTCCACTATCTTTTGACTGCAAATGTATCATCGATGACCTCAATGCTTCTGATGCCTACTCCTCCTCCTTCTTTGGGATAACATAGCTTATCCCATGAGCTCCAATGATATTTGACCTTGTCATTGATACTTCCCCAGAAGAAGTTGGCAAAGTATTTCTCCATTATTCTGTAAGTAGCTTTGCGGGGGACTCATATCAGCAAGGGAGTATGTTGGAATAGCCTGCAAAACATGTTTAATTAAAGTTTTTCCTCCATAAAGATAATAATTCACATTGCCATCCATTAAGTCTTTTGACTATTTTGGATACCAGGTCATAAAAATAAACAATTTTTTTCTACCAACAAAAATAGGACATCCTAAATAAACAAAAGGAAATTTTTATTCAAGAAACCGGTGGCAGTTCTCATTCTGTTTATTAGAGGCCTTTGGATCTGTCAAGAAAAAACTTCTATCTTGATTAACTAATTTCCCATAAGCTGCTTCATATTTCTTAATCACTTTCATGATTAGCTTAATAGATTTGGAGTTGCTAGAAGTAAAGTTAACAATTCCATCGGCGTAAAAAAGATGCGAGATGTTAGGGACCTTGGGTATTCATAGTAAAAGGGGGAAAGTTACAGTTATATTGTTGCCTTTTAAGCATCCTGGATAAAGCTGTTCCAACTGCTATCACAAATAAAGAAGGGGACAAAAGATCCCACTGTTTGAGGCCTTATGAGGAAGTGAAGAAACCTTTCCTAGTGCCATTAATGATAACTGCATACCATACATCGGATATCAGTCTCATAATAATATCAATTCTTCAATGAAGCCAAACTTCTTGAGAACATTAGCTAGAAATGTCCAAGAAAGTCTATCATAAGACTTTGCCATATCTAATTTGATAACCACATTACCACCTTTGTTGGGCATGGAGATGCCTTGAACAATTTCCTGAGCTAGCAAAATATTTTCAGTCATGGTTCGACCCTCAATGAAACCACTTTGATTTTCTGAAATCAACCTAATTAGCATATGATTTGATCTCATGGAAAGAACTTTGGTAATGACCTTAAAAGAAAAATTGGAAAGGCTGATAGGTCTCATTTCTGAAAAATATGAGGGAGAATCAACTTTTGGAATCAAGGCCAAACAAGTCTGGTTAAATATTTGGTGATATTGCCCCCAGTTAAGAAATATCTGACAAAGTTTGTGACATCATTTTTAATGATATTCCAACATTTATGATAAAACAAACCATTTAAACCATCTGGTCCTGCTGAACTAGGAGGGCATATATTGGAAATTGCCTCTTTAACATCTGTCTCATCAGGAATAGCATTCAATAAAATATTATCATTCTCTATAACAAGATCTGGAACACAATCTAGAACTTCTCTATTCTGTCTAGCAGGATTAAGATTGAAAAGTTTCCTGAAGTGTTTTATAACAACTTTAGAAATCTTTTCTCCCCCCTGAATCCAATTATCTCTGTGGTTCCATATTTTACGAATCTGCATTCCACTAGTGGATTACACTGGGTATGTTGTTGTTGTTGCTGTTGTTGCATTCTTCTTCTCACGTCTCTAAAATACTATGAAAATACTTACTGTTGTTATCACCTGCTTCAAACCATTTCAATTGAGCCTTCTGCTTTAGTATAGTATCTTGCATTGAGAGACATTTAATATACTCGGCATGAGCTTTGTTGTGTTCTTACCTAACCTCATTGTCATTTCTGATCAATTCCTGTTCTTCCAATCTGTGTACTTCAATTTCCCATTCTGCCACTTTCATATGAGCATCTCCAATGATATTCCGAGACCAAACACTCAATCTTCTCCCAAGAAGCTTCAGTTTTTTGTTGGAGAATTCACATTGGGTTACCTGTGATCAGATTGTTCCACACTTCTTGCACCAAATCCTGAAAGCCAGTTTGTTTAGTCCAAAAATAGAAGACCTAAAGTATCTGATGATCTCTTATTGATTGTTGGAGCATTTCAAATGAAGGGGTCTATGATGTGAACCAGTTCTTACAAGGTGTCTGACAATGTTGTTTTGAAATTTCTGCACCCATAGATCATCAATCATGATTTTATCAAGTCTCTTCCAAATCCTCTTCCTAAGCCATCTATTGATACACCATGTGAATTTCACAGCAGTATAACCAACATCAGTTAATTCACAATTGTTGATACAATTAAAGATATCGATACAATTAAAGATATCAAGGCTTCTCCTGATTCTGTATGGTTTACCTCCCAATTTCTCATTGGAATCCAGATTAGAGTTGAAACCCACCTCCCCAACCCACACCCCTCTACACAACAAGGGCCATTTACCATTGTCTTCACCTTCTTCTTGATTCTTTGCTTTTCTCTACTAGTTTTTTGAATTTTGAAATTGTTCTATGATCATTTCTGCATGTGTGGCTTTGTCATAGCAGTCATTAAAGAAATTTTGTTGTCTATGAAAATATTGAATCCTATGGACTCTATAAGATAGGAGTAATATATCTAATTACTTCTCTCTTTAGTTTTTCAACGTGATCACGTTCTATCAAAAAATTAACCTCATCTTTAGAATAATTTGATGTCAGCTGTGATTTTTTGTTTCTCATTCATGATTGTAATATAGTACACTTAAAGTGTATGAATTTCCATTCTGATATTTTCTTGCTACATTGTCTTGCTTTGACTTGGCTGTCTCAATGAAGCATTGTAAAATAAGGCTGCTCGGAGGCTTGACATAAATTTGAACTTTCTTTATAGTACTTTGTATTCTTGCTCTGGGAAAGGAATACGCATGCTGAAATTTTTTGCATATCCATTTTCTATTGTCAAGTAATTGTCAAAGAAAAGTACATTGTTCCTGCGAAGGACCTTTTTGATTGGGAATTTGAAAATGTAAATGAATAGCTACTGAAATTGGAGGCTATCTCTCTCAATGATCTGGTTGCTGACTCATTGTGGTCAAAGTTTCGGAAAGACGGAAAGTTTATTGTCAAAGCATGTTATAAAATCTTTTGGGGAATATGGGAGGCATTTGAAAGGACTGGCCATGGAGAACAATTTGGAAGGCAATTGTATCGCTACTCACAAAGATGCTTTCTGTGTGAAAGGGACAATATGTTAGTAAATCATCTACTGTTTAACTGTACCTTCACTAGACAGATCTGGACAATGTTTCGCGCTATTTTTGGTCTTGAATTGGTCATGCCAGGATGCATTGAACGAGCAGCCTTCATCAATGAACAATGTTCATTGATCCTTTGACTAGTTGTCGTTGGAATTCGAGAGGATTGTACTCCGTATAATCATTGTCAACTAACTTAGAAGATGGAGGGAACCGATATCTTTTGAAGATGTAGAAATCTGTTTGCAACTTTAATTTTTTTAATTTCTTCTATAGATTATGGATTTTAAACTCTAAGTGCACACTCTGCTTATTCTTAATGGGGTTTCATCTAGTTAAATCCATGGTGTTCGGGAACAGAAAATTCCTCCTGATGACTGATATTTAAGGCACCGTTTGGCCATTTTGTTTTCTCATGGTTTCTGAAAAGGAGGAGATAAAAGACGAAAACTTCGAAAAAATACTAAGACCTGAAAATGGAAGAACAAGCACTCTACTGCTACATGCCTAAGGGCTGGTGGCCATGCTTATTAGATTTCTTCTGTGATCAATCAATACATTGACCAGTTATCAACTTGTTTTTTTTTTTTTTTTTTCATTTGTGTCTTTTGCTTCCTTGGTGAAATTCAATCTTTCTTATTACGTCAATATCTGTTAGTTTTAGAGATAGGATTTTAATAAATTGATGGAACAAAACTATTTCTAGTTTTTTTTTTTTTTTTTTTTTTTTTTTTTGCTGCATGTTGCAATAAATTATAAAATCTTGTATAGGTATTGGTTGACTTGATTGACTGTACCCTTGGGAAAATAAATCATCACAGGAATTATCAGCAAAAGAGGTATCAATCACTTCTAAAAGATATCACCCTCTTCTTTGCCTTTTTTGTAACAAATTTTGAATTTTGAAATTGTTTTATGATTGTGTCTCCATGTGTATCTTTGTCATAGTTGTTGTTTTAAGATGTTTTGTTGTCTATGAAAACATTGAATCTTGTGGACACTATAAGATAGGAGTAACTTATATATAATTTCTTCTATGTTTAGATTTGGGAAAAGGTTTCGAAACACACTTAGACTATGACCGAAGTTGCCATAGCACTCCCTAACTTTGTGGGAGTCCTATGACACCCCTAGACTCTTTTTTTTTTTTTTTTTTTTTTTTTTTTTTGGTGTATTATTGATGTATTTATATGTTGACCTGGACAAGAAAGTGAGAACACGCTTGTTGAGTGCGTAAGGCTGGACTTAAAACTTAATGGACCAGTAAGAATTTGCCACGTAGCAGTCCTCATAATCCCTTTATTTGTTTTTTCATTATTTCCACAATCCACAAACCAAAAACACCAACGACGGGTTTGTGGACCATTATTGACACCGCTACCATTCTCCATTGACGTTGTTGCTTTGAAGAGGTAAGATTGGGTTCCTTTAAATTTCTTCTCTTTAATTTATATTTTTAAATTTAGGGCTTACAATTTCTTTTCCCAAAATTTTTGTTAAAAAATTAGGGTTAGCTATGGAAGAGGTAAGATTGGATTTGAATAAGCTTTGTATGGACAATGAAGGTCCAATGTTGAATGCCGAGGTGCAATGTAGTCATGGTCTGATGCTCCCTTTGAAGACTTCCTAGTCTGACAACAATCCTGGAAGAAGATATTGGTCTTGCCCCTACTATGGTCTAAAGAAGTGTAAATTTTTTCGATGGAGGGATCTTTCTAAAGTTGATGAAAGATCGAAGTACATTATTCCAAAGTTGGTGAACAAAATGAAGGAGATGGATGAAGAATTAACTTCAAAGCAGAAGAGTATCAAGGAGATGGAAGAAGGATGTGGAAGTTCTGAAATAGCGGATCAAAATGAAGGAGATGGACGAAGAATTAACTTCAAAGCAGAAGAGTATCAAGGAGATGGAAGAAGGATGTGGAAGTTCTGAAATTGCAGATATGCTGAAGGAGATTGAGATGGAAGAATAATCTGCCTCAAGTGATAAGAAAATGAAGGAGATGGAAGAACAATCAAGTGTGATCAATCTGCCCGAAATTGAAAATTCAAAAGAGATAAAAGTGAAAAAGAAGGGGATCAACAACTTTAGCTTTAATATGATTTTCACTTTTTGCATCTTGATTTGTTTTGCTAGTTGGATCAATTGGTTAATGCAAGGATATGCAAAGACTTGCCATGACCAATTGTCGTAGTGGTACATGTATGTTTCAAGTTGAAGTCTTTTGTGTTATGGTTAATGTAAGTTAGGAAGTGCTTTGTAGGCTTTTGTCATATGGTTAATGTAACATGGAAGTTGATCAATGAAATCCTTTGTGTTAGTGTTTATTTTGGTAAGAAGTTGTTTCAAGTGGAATTGATTTAATAGTACACTACTCTAAAGAATCATATTGGCAAAGATACTACACTACCAAAAAGAAATGGAACACAAAGATCTTGAACAAAAATTCATAATAGAAATAGAACTGAATATATATAAACCAAAGGCACCAATATAAGTTTGATCAAAAGTAGTGGATCACACTCATAATGATGCAAAATTCAAGTGCAATAGCATAATATTACAAAACAAGCATCTTAAACAATCATCTAAGCCATAACTATATCTAAACCACAACTACATTAGTTTGTTTATCAAAAAACTGCAAAAACTGCCAACTACATTAGCTTGTTCTAGCAACTACCAACATATTAACACTACTTCCATGGATCCTTTGTTTGTGAGTTCTGGGTTGCTGTCACTTTTTTCCTTTTCTTTACCCTCATCTCTTCAAGCTGGCTTGATGTCATTGCTGCTTTGCCCCTCCACCTCACTCCAGTCCTTGGTTTGTGACCAAGGTCCTCAGTAACATCAACTGACCTTAAAGGCTTTCTTGGACCAGCATCTATTATCCTACTACTTGGCAAGCCATGCTGTAGACAAAGCAAAATAGTTGTTTTATAGTTAGTAAACTCACTTGCAAAATAAAACTTTACCCTATATTTCAGCACTTACACTGTATGTTGTAAGCCCATTTTCAACAACAAATATACCCATTCCAACTATCCTAGGCCTTTTATAAAGGGTTGGTCTTCCTCTTTCATTGTCAGCAGGTGTTGCACTAGAAGCTTGAGAGGTTTTTCTTGGTCTTGACTTATGAGAGGTTTTTCTTAGTCTTGCCTTATAAGAGGTTTTTCTTGGTCTTGCCTTATAAGAGGTTTTTCTTGGTCTTGCCTTACTCATATTAGACTGAGAAGCAGCAGGTTGAACAGGTGCATTGGGTGCAACAGGTGCAGCATAACTTATTCCATTTTCAAACCATTTAGAAGTAATGGTTGTCCTCCTTGTTCCCATATCTCTTGCTGGTGCTTGAGAACTACTTTTAGGCATTGCACTTGCTCTAGCTGGTACATTAGAAGTATTTGTAGTCTTTCTTGGCCTTCCCCTTGTTCTCATATCTCTTGCTGGTGCTTGAGAACTACTTTTAGGCATTGCACTTGCTCTAGCTGGTACATTAGAAGTATTTGTAGTCTTTCTTGGCCTTCCCCTTGCTATAACTGGTGCATCAGAAGTTAATGGATTCTTTCTTGGCCTTCCTCTAGCTCTTGCTGGTGCTTCAGAAATTGGAGTTTGCTTTCTTGGCCTTCCCCTTCCTCTTGCAGGTGGCTTTCTTGGCCTTCCCCTGGCTCTTGTAGTTGCAGCAGTAGTAGTCCTGGTTCTTGTTTTAGGTGCAACACTTGATTCAGCAAAGTCACTTGGTCCATTACCAAAGCTTGGTTGAGATGCTGCAGCAGTATGTGGTCCATTACCAAAGCTTGTTCTACCAGAATCCTACAAAGAGTATAAAAAATATAGTGTCAAATTCAAACCATTACTACTAAAATATGATGAATGGTAATTTAAAAGTTCATACCTTCAAAGGACAGCCTCTTTGGTTATGGTTTTTACCTTGACAAATGCTACAAGTCATGTCAACTCCTTTTCTTGACAACTTAGCGCATCTTCTTGTCTCAGTGGCTTCTCTTCTCCTAACCTTCTTTGGCCTGCCTGACATAGGATTTACAACTGGTGGTGCAACATAGGAGTTATTGGACTCAGGCCACATTTTCATATTGGTGACTGGTTGAAGGAAATGACAGTAAGTCCTCAAGTAAGTCTCCTTACTATAGCAGCTATCAACAAAGTCAATGGGCTTATACTTCTTATATAATATGGCAGCAAGGGCATGTGGACATGGTATTTTTTCCCTTGAGCATCTAGGCCCTACAGCTGTAGGTTTTATTTCTCAAATCAACAGTATGTTGATATAGCCCATCACTAATTTCAGACCCTCTCTCACCATTGAAATCAATATTACATTCCATTGACTTCTTTTTGTTGATTTCTAGTACCCTCAGTGCCATTGGAGATATATTGGTTAACCATGTATTTGGAAATTGACTCAATTGACCTATTCTAGTCATTACCTTCACTCTAATCTCTTCAAGCATATTGATAATGGTTTTATGATTTGGTCCTAATATCCCAGCATTGAAGCCCTCAGATATATTATTGTCCACACTATCACACTTAATGTCAGTTCTAAAGCATAGTTTACACCAAGTTCCAGGTGGGTAGTACGGTAAATCTGCAACAATATCCTTACCAAGCTGGGTAGTTGTAGCGGTTCTATTTTTTTCAATTCGTATTTGCACTTGCCTCATTTAAAAAGAAAAGCGTCCCGGGAAAGTACGGTTATCAATCGTATTGGGAAAAAGAAAAAAATATACTTCTACGTGGATGGTGCTCTAAATGGACTTTATTTTATAGTCGCCATTTCATTTTTAAGAAATTAGGACAACCAGTTCGAAAAGGGTTCATTCAAAACAGTTAAATTTTAAAAGAATCCTAATCTAACCAAAGTTCAGGTAAGGGTTACGTGATCCCCCGGGAAGGTGTTAGGCACCCTGGTATTAAGGATCCGTAAAATACGGTTGACCTACGGGTTCTAATAGTTTGCCTTTGTAGATATAAATTGTTTGTGATAAAAAACTGCTTTTGTTTATATTTCTGCAAATCAAGAGTGTCATTTATGCAAAAATACTCACTTTTCAAGAAATGAAAATGGTAGAGTTTTGCCCAAAATTGGGCTTTTTGGGTTTCGGCCTAGAACAACTAGGTTAAAACCCGAAGGCATTAACCTAAGTAGAACATTACGTAGCCCACCTGAGTTTACAAAAAGGTTTTTTAGTTTTAAGTTTTATTAAAAAAAAATCATTTTTTGGCATGCTATTATTATCCATATTTTAACCATATTTTATATTTTTTAGATTTTTATCCTTTTAGTCCAAGTTAATCCAAAAAATAGTTTAAGTCCACTTTTGTCTAAAATGTCCATATGCACGGTCCACAAGCATTTTTGTCTCTAGTTCCGCAAAATTAATCAAGTCTATTATTTTGTCCCAAAAATCATTTTTATATGCTAATAGTTGTAAAAATCAATTTTATATTTAGAAAATGATTTTTTGGCAACTCTAATACGTGACAATTTTTAAGGGTTCCAATAAATCATATTTAATCAATTTTGACAAATAAATAATAAAGAGATAGGGAGTTGGGCAGACCAAACCCAACAGAAAAATGCATAAGTAAATATTTCCGCTCCAAATTAGGCTCCAATGCCTTAGTCCTTCTATGATAGGGGTTGACTCGATCTAGAAATGTTAGTGGGCCTCGAAAGACCCACCAACAAGTTTGGGAGGTCACAAAAGATAGGTGTACAAAACATTAGTAATAGGCCGAGGTCAATTATCTAATTTACAAAGCCAAAATGAATTACAATACTTTTAAGCCAAGCCCATAATTATCATACTTATAAATTTATGCAAAAGACTCAATAGTTGCTATGAATTAATAACAAACTCATAAGAACTAAGTTTTTATTTTTTTTATTTTTAGTAAGTTTCATAGCTAGAAAATGTTAAATTTGACATTACATAATTTTAGCACAAAATTAAACATATAAGTTTTAGCCAAATAATATACCGACCCCCCCCCCCCCCACCAACCAAAAAAAAAAAAAAAAAAAAACGTAACCCGTTTCTTGGCAGAATTAATGTAACTTAACCGATTTAAGGATTTATTTTATAATTAAAACAACTTATTACATTCCATTTAATAAGGACATCAATTGATAATCCCTATAAATAAGCAAGAAGACATTGCAGAGAGGATAACTTCCTTATATAGTTCATCAAAAAAAACTTCCTATATATATACATACACACAAGTATACAAATAATCTATGTTCAGAAAAAGAATGTATGCATCGTTTTAAAAATAAAAAAAATATATTAGATGTATGTTAAAATAGTAACCGTGTATTTTATATATATATATCTAGAAAATATATGACAAGCTTTTTATATCCCTAGTATATATTGCTGTAATTAAATTTTAAGGAGTGAATATATCACAAATATGTTATATATGAGCATATAATTTTTTTTAAGCTTTTCATAATTATGACATATTTTCTGGTATAAATGTTTAATATCATAAACATATCAGGAATATACCATAAATTTTGTATTAAGCATAATCATGCATATTCTCAAAGATCTTACTTATATTGTACTTATACCATCAAAATAAAATAAAAACATGCTTTTTATGATGTTTTATCATCCAACTCCTAATTTAGTGGTATTAGCATTTGTGGAAAATAGGGAAGAGAAAGAGAAAATATTATTCTGGCATTTAATCCGAATTTAGTTGGAGAAAGAGAGTAAAGTTCATCCCTTCATTTGGGACATTAATCATGTTTAATTATTTGCTAAATCTGTTATATAATATGTTAGTTTTGAAATATTTAAAAAGTTCTAATATTAATGCAAATAACTTTTATAAAATGAATTGCAACGCAAAATTCTCTTCTTCTTTTTTTTTTTTTTTTTTTTTTTTTTTTTTAATATCAAAAGCTAACAACATTGAATAAATCATACTAAACCTACCAACGCAATGTCAAAATTCTAATTTAAGCTACTCTTTTTTCTTAAGTTTTTATCAATTTTACTAACCTATATTCACTTAACATTGTCTAAATTAAACTTATAATTTATTTTCATTTTTCCAATAGTAATAAATCTATAGGATACTCACTTAATCATGTAAATAAAGTTAGGCTAGCACATAATCCTTTTCAACTACACAAGCATCATAAATAACATATAATCATAAGTAAAAATGAAATAAAGGATGGAATAAGAGGTTACCTTTTGATGGGGCAACCTAAAGATCAAAATGAGGGATTGAGTCCACCAAATTCAAGCACCAACACTTCACAAATCTTTGAAAATCCCTTTGTCTTTTTAATTTTTTTGGATGAAATCCGTATTCTTCTATGTATATATATCTATTGTATTTATATTTTGTGTATTTTTAGTAAGAGTGTGTATAGGCTACTAAGTTTTTGAATATATAAATCAAACCTTAGCCCTTTTTTTTTTTTTCTGATTTCGAACTCCCTTTCTTTGTTTTCTTTTTTCCTCTCTTGTGTGTGGTTTCAATAATGGGTTTTTAGGTGGTGAAAATGGTGAAGGTAAAAAAATGGAGTGACAGAAAGCGGTGATATGTTTTTTTATTGCTATGGGTCCCTCCTTTTTTTTTTTTTCATCCGTGACCATTTTCTAGGAAGATGATGATGGATATTTTTTATTTTCTATTGTGTGGTCCCCATCCCCAAAATAGAAAGATAAAATTTGCCCCCTTTGTTATCTCTAAAAAAAAACATGACCCCCCATTTTTAATGTCCATCCCTTCTATTTGTAGGCAAGCCAACTTAGAATTCTATGTACAAAAATAGGCCATGGGGCCATAGCTTTTCCCCCCAAAATCCTTATTCAAATTTTCAAAAATCATCCAACTAATCATTTAGAATTCTATGAAAAAAAATAGGCCATTTGGCCATACTTTCCCCCCAAAAAGACCTTATCCAAATAATACCAACAAAGGTACAAATGGATAAAATTCTCTCCTTATTTTTTATAAAAATGTAGCATAGCTTTTATATAGTTTTAGTTTAATTAGTCTAATACTCCTCTCGTAAAATAATATTTCGACAAAATAAAAATCATAATACGTTGTTTTAAAACACGAGCTTCAAAACGAGCCCAATATTGATATACTTCCAAGTAATATTTAAAAATGTGAAAAATACGGTAAAAAATGAGCCGTAATTCATACGTTGTTTTAATTAACAATTTTCCTGAGTTAGGCAGAGCGGGATATGTATCTTCTTTTCAAATCATGTTTGTGAAAGTAAATAACTCGTAATTTCTTGTAATCATTAATTTTTATGGAATAATAATTATACGTCAACTTTTGCAATTTTCTCGGGATTTTTAAATTTTTAATTTTTTTTAAGCGAATCCTTACTCTGTCTTGGACTCGAAATATTTTAAAATTAAAATATGTGTTTTATGAGGTGAAAATTAGGTGTCAACAGTTGCCCCTTCGGAGTTCGAGGATAGCAAGGCCATCCTTGAGCTACGAATTTTGACAAACCTAATGTTTACCGGATAATAGAAATTACAGCTTTCTTTGTGCAAGATTTCGAAAGTATGGCCGGACCCCGGTTTCTGAGCTTCCTACATATCTCAGGTTACATGAGAATTCAAGCCGTTTGTAGCTCTGACTCTAGGAGGACTAACACATAAAGCAACTTTTAAACTATCTCATGGTGTCCTAAAATAATCATAGGAATATGGCCGATCCTCAAAATTTGAGTAGCCTACATATCCCTGGTTTTGGGAATCAGGCCAACTATAGTTTGACTGATAGCTCGAAAAGGAATATCCCTTTATGAGGGAATTCCCTTGGACTATTTCCGGTTGGGAATCTGTACCGGAGGCGCTTTTTTGAAACAGATTTATTAGTGTTGATGCTTGAAATGATTTTTCAATCCCAGATGTAGAAAGCTTGACTCTCGTACATGGTTTTTAACCGGTTGCCCAAGAAAAGTTCCACGTTTGCTCTGCATGTCTTGAGTCTGGCTCTTTTGCTCCTATCTTGGTAGCTTTTAGCCATCTCCAAGTGTCGAATCCTGCGTTGTTAGTGATTTGAATTTTTTTATCTTTATCGTAAATGTCATACCTATGCAGCATTCTTGCCATCTGCTTTAAAGGTTAACTCTGTCAGTTTTACGTCATTAATCCGGCTCTCGGTGAATGTGCATCCGTCTTTTCTTCTTTTCCTGTAAGTGTGTGCTTTTGTGCATGTATATTTTTTAAATAACTTTGAATAATAATCACAATACTTTAGTTGGCTTTTTTCTCGTTATTTTTAGATATTCTCATTTTTCAATGATAACTTTCATTGGGATCTGGGTCGGGCTATACCGCATTTTGCGAAACCTTCACACCTCGGTCCCATTGTCGTTTTCGTAAGCAAGATGCTACTAATGAAAATCATGTTTTCAAGTGCGGGGTCGTTTTTGTTTCTTATGACATCCGCCACCCCTGAAAATTTGGACTCACATCATTTTTACACACTGCGGTGACTGTGGTAAATCTGGTGTCGACTGCATCGTTATCCTCATACGAAGTCTGCGGTATACCAGTTCGGGACTACATCACTTATAGGTAAAAATACCAAAATGTAGACTGCACATCAGAGTACAGTATCATATTCCTTTCATGATGACTACTAACCTCTGTGTCCAGAATTACAACATTTAGTTAGAATATTCAAGTTAACTACTGCATACTCAAGTGCGGAGCCTTTTCTCACGACTACCACTATCCCTGAACAAGGATTAATTTAACTTGAAATAAACTGCAGTAGCGACTGCAAATCTTGATGTAGGAATCACATTCGTATTTCAATGATTGTGGACATCAACCTCGAAATTATGCTACCTAATTTTGGCTATATATATGGATGACGACTCAGCCCCTTTGGCATGTAGTCGTTTAATCCATATCGTCATCTTGAAGAATGAAGCTTACCTCGATGTCAAGACTGACACCTTCCTTTTTTGACTCCGGGAAAGAATACCCGCCCGTCGACAGGGTTTACATCTTCTGAAAGGACTAGACTCTATTGTGAATACGGCATTTTAATGCCAATATCAGCACATCATCTTCAAATCACAGATTGTCAGGATGAAAATTGTGACCATCCTTTGGGTCAAAATTAATCCATCTTTGCTGACATTACGTCGTGTCGACGATCTTAATTTGTTGTCAGAATTACGTCACCTGATTCAGGTGAGGACTGTACTTACCAAATTTAAGACGTCTAATTAGTCATTGTATCAAGGCAAGCCATACGACGTCTAGCCGGGGTCTCAATACCTTGATACGATGTTTAGTAGAGACCAGACTTCCGTAAATCGTGATTATATCTTTTTGTAATCTTAAAAATTTCCTTTTGTAAAAATCTTCGTGCTCTACAAAATGAACAAACTTGTTAGTGTAAAACAAACTTTACTTAGGGAGGATTTCGTTACCCTTTCTCGGATGCTTTTGCTTTATCATAGCTCTTCAAGTTTTTGTCTTCGTTTTGCTTCGTCATCATTATTATTCGGATGCTTCTCACTTGTCTTTGAACTTTTTGTCTTTGCTTTTGCTTTTGTTGTTTCGCCTTTGTTTTTTTGCTTTGTTTTGTTCTGCTAGCGCCATTTCCTATCTCAATCACCGAACAAACTAGTTAGCGGAAAAAACTCTATTTAAATAGCTTTGTTACCCTTTTCGGGTGTTCCTTCATTGAATTGCAGCTTCTGTTGTTCTTCCTTTGAATTTTGTCTTAAATGCATGGTCCTCTCTGTATTTTGTTTGAATGAATGGCCCTCTTGGCTGTATGTATCATCTCCTTAGCATGTTTAAACTGCAAAACCTTATAAACCTTATCAGTAGATAATGCGTTATAAACGTTCACCTTAGGTGGATGAATAAGTATGTCCGTTTCTAAGGTGGACAAATTATACGTCCCTTTAGGAGGTGGACAAACAGTTATACATCCCTTTCTAAGGTGAACGAGCGAGTATTGTCCCTTTCTAAGGTGGACAAGCAAATATTGTCTTGGTAAAAATAAATTGAGATACCGAGAACCATGTGTTTGACATGGTTTATGTCTCATTGTTGATGTGGGTGGCCAAAATGCTCTCCTTTGCTTTCTTTGAAGCCTTTGTTATGTGGCGATCATCTTGGTGCCTTTCTGAATTTTGAATTGTATTGCCAAAGTCCGTTCTGATGGTCTTGCCACCTGTACTCAAAGCAAATAATTAGTAGATACGTTGTCGCTTTGCTAGCGACCGTAGTTAAAACAATTCTTAAGAAAGAAACTTGGGGAAAGGGCTAATGGTATATGCGAACTACCGAGCATCTTTTGCTCGTTGTAGAGGTAGGCCGCGCTTTCCATGCTTTTTCTTCGTGGTGGTCCTTGACGCACTTTGTAGGATCTCTGCTTTTCCTGAAGAGTTTGGTATTCCTTTTGAACAAATTGCTCCTATTTGCGGTCAAGGGAAGTCATTAATGACTTGATGGTGACTTTCTGCAAAACTTGAAGCAAAAAGGCATTAAACTAGTCAAAAGAAACGACAATGTATTCATAAAGGAGAAGAAGAGAGTTCAAAGTGTAGCCGTTCGGCTTTCGCCATTCGAAACGCTTTATTTGATTTTTCTTGTCGTTGTTGCAGATTTGATGTCCACTTTCGTCCGTCATTTTTGGGCATGTCCTCGATATTTGACGGTGTTACCTGCAAAACCCTTATACTAAAGTTAGTAAGGTATGGCAGATAAAGTTGGATATGAAACCATTTGATGTGGTGACTCTTGTCTGGTTGATACCATTGATAGTATCATGTTGCTTGGCAATGACGTTATTCTGAGTCTGAAAAATGGAAATTTTGAGGAAACCTCAAAATTTCTGCCCCAGTGTAGTATTCGCTAATTCTTAAACTTGTCGTACCGAGAGAAATTTTGAGATCCTCTAAAAAATTCTGCCCCAGTTAAAGCTGCGTCGGTAACCTATCGTGTCGAGTTTTGAGGAAGTTTTGAGATCTTCCAAAAAGATCTAGGGATATCTACGATTTTTGGTTGGTGCGACCAAACTCGAAAAATGCCTATGTAATCCCACTTTGGGAATTATGTCATAAACGTAGTTGGTGGTAATATTTTTATGACGTCATCTCAAATTTTAGAGACCAGCGTATCGTCCTATGACAATCCACTTTAGAGATAGGCAATGTCTACTTAAGAGGTAAGTGTCACGTTTTTAGGGCGGACGACCCTGTTTGTCTCATTTTTAGGGCGGACGACTCTGCTTGTCACATTTTAAGGGCGGACAACCCTTCTTTGTCACGAATATAAGTTTGTTTCTATTCTACCATTCTCGTATAGTTATAACCCCTCGGTTTTGATTTATAGTTATAACCTTCTTGGTATCGCTTGAGAACGGCTTTCTCGGTGTTCTTCTTAGCCTTCTTGACTTCTTTGTCATCATCTTGACCCCCGAGGACTGTGGTTCTCTGGGTTAGATGGTTGTTTTGCCCTTTTTGGCTCTTTTATGCTATCTTTACGACACTATGTCTATCTTATAGCCCTTCTTGATGGCATCGCCCCCGTGGCACTTCGTCCATTTGTAGCTTAACTTTTCGCTTGATTTTGTTTATAGCCCTTTCGGCTCGTGTCTCCTTGTGGCATTTTGTCCTTTTATAGCCCCTTTGGCTCAATTGACTCATTTCCTTTGACATTGAGGACGGTCACTACTTTGAGGCCTCTTAATCTTATAGCAATCACTGTCACTTAAAGAAGATGATTAGTAGCTACGTGGTCGCTTTACCAGTGACTTTAGTCAAGATAATCTAAAAGGACTTTAGAAAGATATACGAAACCGTTGAGCAATTGCTTGCTTTTCTAGAGGTAGGCCTTGCTCTTTGTCGGCTTTTCGATCTTCGACCGTACCTTATAGCCTGATGTGGAGCTCCTATTTTTCGGGAAGATTCGGCATTCCTCCTAAGCAAGTTGTCCCGTTTTGGGGTCAATGGGAGTCATTGATGACTTAAAGTTGACTCTGCAAAATTTTAAAGCAAAGTCGTTAAAATTAGCCTTTAAAAATTGGGAGAAGAGTTAGAGATGTCGCCGTTGGCCTGGGCCATTAAATAGGCTTTTGATATTTTCGGCCATCTTTAAAGGCTTGACGTTTGTTTTGCTTGTTTTGTGATGATTACGTTCGGGCAAGTGACGTTATTGATCCTTTAGTCTTGATATGCCAGTCTTTGGCAGTGTTGATGCATGATCCCTGCGAGATTCGACTTTATTATCAGTAGAATCATAGTATTGTTTTGATAAGGATAACACAAGTGAGGTTAGTGGCGTCTTGGCTTATGTGGATTTGTGAGGATCCGAAGATCTCATAATATTGATTCCCGAGTTCAACTTTGCATAATGTCATAACCTGCAATATTCTAAGAGCAAGTGTCAGTGGACATAACGAAGTGAAAGGAATCCAATTTGAAGGCTGAGTTAGAAATGAAGCCGTCTTTGGCTTATAGAGTTGAGGCGATGGTAGGCTCAATAACGCCTTTGGTTGGACTTGATGTCGACTTGAGGCTTGTTGTTTTGTAGCTTCCTTGTCCTTGTGCTCAAAGAAAATTTCTTTAGAGTAAAAGTGATTGACTCGTGTTGACCTCAACGAGCCTGTCATGATTGACTGAAGGAAATAGAAATGTGATCCCTGGGATAAGTATTGAGTGAGTCGAAGGCTAAATAACTGATATAGGATGCCACGTAAGGCACGTTCCATTTTTTTTATTTCTATAAAAGGATGAATCGTTCGTTCGAAAGAAGCCACTTACGTTCTTATTTTGGATTCTCATAAGGGAAGGAGTTGTTCGTTTGATTGGGCAACTCTAATGAATGAAGATATCGATTGTCGAATCGTTTTGAACCCGGTCGCCCCGGTTTCCAGTCCGAGGGCACTTAGTTCAAGATGTTTGCGCTTGAAAATTTGAATAGCTTGACTGATTCAAAGACATACCCCAGATCTTCTCGGAGAATCCATATTTTGAAACAGTGGAAGAATGAAGTTTTTTAAGATGCGGATCAAAAGACGTACCCCCGATTCCTTATCGGGGTTTGTGGTTTGAAACAGTGGGGAGACCGCACCCTTATATAGGATTGCCTACGTATCTTGCTGGAACAAGAATCAGGTCTGACGTAGCTAAGAATTCAAAACTGACATGTTTGGCTTGTCTATCTAAATAAGCGCAGGCTTGTCATTTTTGGATGTCGGACATTTTAGCGTAGCGCATGGGTGGTCTAAAAAAGGTCGTAATATTGAATTTTTTAAGGAATTGTGATTTGGATTTTGTAATATCATGATAGTGTAGCGCGTGGGTCCGCTAAAGAAAAGTTGTGATTTGAATTTTGTGAGATCACGATAGCGTAGCACATGGATGGGCTAAAACGGATCACGACTTAAGTTTCCTTACCAAAACCTCTCGTTGGTCCCCACGAGTCAATCAAAAGAGAAAATCAAGAGGTAAACGAGTTAGTTCGTTAATCATAATAAGACACGTAACATCTGTTTTACTTGAAACATATTGTTCAAACTTCAGCTCACATAGAGACTTTTGGAGATGACCCGGATGGACAGGATTTTGCCCATTCAATTGATTTTTGTGCAACTTTGGTAATCTTTGTATGTGACAGTGATCTTTGAGGATGACACGGTCAACGAGCATTGGATGATGACTCGACCATTTTGGACTTGAAGTGTTTGGACTTTGAAAGGGCAAAGCATGACCTTAACGATCTTTTGGGTCTGATAAGAACGATTTTTTAGGAATGAAGTAGTTGTCGGCAATTTGCGACGGCTGGGCTATTTGTCTTAAAACTTTAGAGGTTCCAAGGACCGAGGGGTGCAGCTCTTAGCAATATTGAGTGTAAACAATGTGCTTTTGGAAATGACGTGGTTCATGTGGATTGGACGATGATCGAACGACATTTTAGAAGTTTTAGAAAACTTGACTTTTGATGTGGTGTTTCGAGATTTTACTTTGGGGTGCATTTTGACAACATTCTAAGATTTTGGGAACCAAACTATGGACTATTTGTGTTTGGAGCAAAACAGATGTCTTTATATGTGTAAATCAAAAATAGGCATGGCAAAGCAGAGTATATAGCACG
The DNA here is from genome assembly GCF_029784015.1 of Lycium ferocissimum. NCBI lineage: Eukaryota > Viridiplantae > Streptophyta > Magnoliopsida > Solanales > Solanaceae > Lycium > Lycium ferocissimum. Next base: position 58,417,490 of record NC_081344.1, read on the forward strand.
TAGCATGTAAACAATATTATCATGTAATCAATATATCAACAAAAGTATACTATCATTTGAAGGATGCAGGTACCGCTAAGACGTTCCGTTTGCCTCAATATATATAACATTGATAAATATCGAATGGGGATACATAATAGGGGAACGGGGTATACAAAATATCAGTTCTGCGCAGGGGTACAACTCCTAAACTAAAAAGTAAAAACCCAAACCCAAGGGCAAATGGTTCATATAACGGCATGTACATCCTTCAATTTTTCACATAGTTGGATGCGGGCAGTCTTCCTGTCCGATTCAGGTAGGTCTGAGATACCCAAATCGATCTATGGTCCGTATGCCTATACCAGTAGGGATTTGGCTTCGCTCTACACTAGTTATTCTAGAGTGGTTTTCAAGCAAATGACACAGGCTACCCGAGCGGACAAGCTGGGGGTGGGCTCTCTAAGGACGTGGGTTGACCGCATGCCCACTCGACCTTATAGACCTCTAAAGAAATATAGCAAAGGTTTTTTTAGTGAAGGTATGACCGCAGCTCATCCCGTGTCGTTGCCCTTAGAAACAAAGTGTACAATAAAATGTCAGGAGTGGCGGAGTATGTATGCATGAATGACAGTTATATTTTGCAGAAATTTAAACACATAAATAATTTATATCACTTAAACAATTTATATCATACAAACACACAAATTATTGGAACCGTTATGGTTAGAACCTTAAATTATCCCCAGCAGAGTCGCCATCTGCAGCAGTTTTATTTTTTTCGATTCGTATTTACACTTGCCTCATTTAAAAAGGAAAGTATCCCGGGGAAGTAAGGTTGTCAATCGTACCGGGAAAAAGGAAAAAATATACTTCTACGTGGATGGTGCTCTAAATGGACTTTATTTTAGAGTCGCCACCTAATTTTTAGTAAATTAGGAAAACCAGTTCGAAAAAGGTTCATTCAAAATTGTTAAATTTTAAAAGAATCCTAATCTAACTAAAGTTCGGGTACGGATTCTGGTGATCCCCCAGGGAAGGTGTTAGGCACCCCGGTATTAAGGATCCATAAAATACGATTGACCTACAGGTTCTAATAGTATGCCTTTGTAGATATAAATTATTTGTGATAAAAAAACTGCTTTTGTTTATATTTCTGCAAATCAAGATGTGTCAGTTATGCAAAAATACTCACTTTTCAAGAAATGAAAATGGTAGAGTTTTGGGCATTTTGGGTTTCGGCCTAGAATAACTAGGTTAAAACCCGAAGGCGTTAACCTAAGTAGAACATTATGTAAGCCCACCTGAGTTTAGAAAAAGGTTTTTTAGTTTTAAATTTTATAAAAAAATCATTTTTTGGCATACTATTATTATCAATATTTTAACCATATTTTATATTTTTTAGATTTTTATACTTTTAGTCCAAGTTAATCCAAAAAATAGTTTAAGTCTAATTTTGTCTAAAATGTCCATATGCACGGTCCACAATCATTTTTGTCTCTAGTTCCGCAAAATTAATCAAGTCTATTATTTTGTCCCAAAAATCATTTTTATATGCTAATAATTGTAAAAATCAATTTTATATTTAGAAAACAGTTTTTTGGCAACTCTAATACGTGACAATTTTTAAGGGTTCCAATAAATCACATTTAATCAATTTTGACAAATAAATAGTAAAGAGATAAGGAGTTGGGCAGACCAAACCCAACAGAAAAATGCATAAGTAAATATTTTCGCTCTAAATTATACTTCAATGCCTTAGTCCTTCCATGATAGGGGTTGACTCGATCTAGAAATGTTAGTGGGCCTCGAAACACCCACCAACAAGTTTGGGAGGTCACAAAAGACAGGTGTACAAAATATTAGTAATAGGCCGAGGTCAATTATCTAATTTACAAAGCCAAAATGAATTACAATGCTTTTAAGCCAAGCCCATAATTATCATACTTATAAATAAAAGGACAATTTATGCAAAACACTCAATAGTTGCTATGAATTAGTAACAAACTCATAAGAACTAAGTTTTTTTTAAAATAAGTTTCATAACTAGAAAATGTTAAATTTGACCTTACATAATTTTTGCACAAAATTAAACATATAAGTTTTAGCCAAATAATGTCTGACCCCCCCCCCACCCCCCCCACCCCCAAAACAAAAAACAAAAAAAACATAACCCGTGTCTTGGCAGAATTAATGTAACTTAATAGATTTAAGGAATTATTTCATAATTAAAACAACTTATTACATTCCATTTAATAAGGACACCAATTGATAATCCCTATAAATAAGCAAAAAGACATATGCAGAGAGGATAACTTTCTTATATAGTTCATAAAAAAAAAAACTTCCTATATATATATATACACATAAGTATACAAACAATCTATGTTCAGAAAAAGAATGTACGCATCTTTTTAAAAATAAAAAATAAAAATATATTAGATGTATGTTAAATTAGTAACCGAAAATATATGACATATTTTTTATATCCCAAGTATTTATTACTGTAATTAAATTTAAGTGGTGAATAACTCACAAATATGTTATATATGAGCATATAATTCTTTTTTAAGCTTTTCATAATTATGACATATTTTCTGGTATAAATGTTTAATATCATAAACATACTAGGAATATACCATAAATTTTGTCAATAATTTGTGTATTAATTAACCATAATCATGTATATTCTCAAAGATCTTACTTATATTGTACTTAGACCATCAAAATAAAATAAAAACATGTTTTTTATGATGTTTTATCATCCAACCCCTAATTTAGTGGTATTAGCATTTGTGGAAAATAGGGAAGAGAAAGAGAAAATATTATTCTAGCATTTAATCCGAATTTAGTTTGAGGAAAAGAGTAAAATTCATCCCTTCATTTGGGACATTAATCATGTTTAATTATTGGCTAAATCTGTTATATAATATGTCTTTTTTGAAATATTTAAAAAGTTCTAATATTAATGCAAATAACTTTTATAAAATGAATTGCAACGTAAATTATTATATTTTTATATCAAAAGCTTTTTTTTTGGTTTTGTTTATATCAAAAGCTAGCAATATTGAATAAATCATACTAAATCTACAAACACCATGTCAAAATTCTAACTTAAGCTACTCTTTTTTTTTTTTTTTTTTTTTTTTTTTTTTCAATTTAACTAACCTAAAATCACTTAACATTGTCTAAATCAAACTTCTAATTTATTTTCATTTTTCAAATAGTAATAAATCCATAGGATACTCACTTAATTATGTAAATAAAGTTAGGCTAGCACATAATCCTTTTCAACTACACATGCATCATAAATAACATATAATTATAGGGAAAATACACAAATACCCCCCAACGTATACTCGGATTAATTATGACGCACCCAATCTTTTCGGGCGACCTATTACTCCCGTGACCTTATTTTTTCTGTATTTTTGTACCATTTTTCGGCTGACGTGGCACAAAAAAATTTGATGCCCAGTTGCACAGTGGAGAGTGTTGCACACTCTCCGTCACGTCAGTGCTACGTCACTGCCACGTCTTCTTCTTCATTTCAAGAAATCAATCAACCCATTTTCCTCCATTAACACACACACATTCAATTTCATCATCAATTATAAAAAGCTTCTTTTCAAGAAATCAACCAACCCATATTCTTCCTCCATTAACACACACACACATTCAACCCATTTTCTTCCTCCATTAACACGCACACATTCAACCCATTTTTTTCCTCCATTAACACACACACATTCAACCCATTTTCTTCCTCCATTAACACACACATTCAATTTCATCATCAATCATACATATCTTTTCAAGAAATCAACCAACCCATTTTTTCCCTCCATTAACACACACACATTCAACCCATTTTCTTCCTCCATTAACACATACACATTGAAGGGCAACCAATCCATTTGAAGGACAGTTCGTTCAATTTCTTCATTGTTTATTTTGAAGAAGTAAACAATATAAACAATGAAGGGCAGTTCGTGCAATACACATCGAAGGGCAACCAGTCCATTTGAAGGGCAGTTCATGCAATTTCTTCATTGTTTATTTTGAAGAAATAAACAATATAAACAATGAAGGGCAGTTCGTGCAATAAATATTTTTGAGCAACCAGTCCATTTGAAGGACAGTTCGTGTAATTTCTTCATTGTTTATTTTGAAGAAATAAAGCAAACCAATATTTGTGGCAGTTCGTGCAATTTCTTCATTGTTTATCGGTAACCAGGATTTACCGAGGGACGCCATCGGTACTAGGCTTGTGGGTAATTTGACCCTTGGTAAATAATACCGAGGGACACTCTCGGCAAATACCGATGGAGACCCTCACACATCCCTCGGTACTTCCCTTCCCTCACATTCATGCAAAATTAAATATACTGAGGGACGACCCTCGGTACTTATGAAATATATATAATATTGATATATTATTTACTAGGGACATACATCGGTATATTAATGTTAATTAAATTAAAATTTTAAATACACCGAGGGACAACCCTCGATAAATAAAATATTTAACAATTATATTTTTCATTTTTGAGGAATGTCCATCGGTAAGCTAAATGAAAAGTACTTTGATATTTGAAAATAATGAGGGACGTCCCTCGGCAACCTGAAAATCTGATATTTGCAATTACACTTGTTACCGAGGGACTCTATCGGTAAGTCCCTCATTATTTCTAGTATTATTTTGGCAAGCAATGCCTATTTTTTCTACAAAGACACCTTTATATTCTTATTCAATAGAAACTGAAACACAACCAATAATAGCCATCAAAACAATAATAAAAATACTCCGAAATAATTCATACATTAAAATTAAGCCAACAAACATCGTACGAATCTAACCAACTTCGACGTTATGCAAAAATATATCACAAGCATCCCACTAAACTTCAAACAAGCCAAAGTAACATAAGTTGGAACAAAAATAATAATTTTTTTTTTTTTGGTGAACTAAGTTGTTATATTCATATTCAAAAGCATCAAGCAGATGCAAACTTTACAAAGAAAAGGCTAAAAACTCCAGACACTACAAAAGAAAACTAGTAAGAGCTGGGAGTTTAAAACCATGAGCAAAAGACTCAAGGCTACTAAGCCACTGAGTGGGAGCCAATGAAATCTAAAAGGGGGATAATATCATTCACAGGGGATAGATTGCTCCAACTAAAAAGGTTAACTAAACACTTTGATTTTAGAGAACAATTAGGAGTTGAAGTCCCATCAAAGATCTGTTGTTCCTTCTCTCCATAAACACCAAAAAACACATGCAGGTATCATTTACCAGATCTTGTTGATGGTTTTGTTCACTTTCCATAAGCTCCAACTTTCAACTGCTCCTTTTAAGCTATATGGGATTGTCCAACTGATTCCAAAAATTGTTGTAAACATGTGCTAGAGATCTGCTGCAACAGGGCAATGCAAAAAAAATATGTCAACTGACTCTTGACTCTTTTTGGCACACATAGCATCTGTTCACCAAATGGACAAACAAAAATAAGAACTGACCTCTAATACTCCATTTCAGTCTCTCCATACTCTCTATTCTCCTGATCCTCATCATCTCCATGCTCCTGATCCTCCTCATCCTCTCCATCATCATGATCAGGGCTCGGGGGTGGAGAACGGGGCAACTTGATGAGGTTACACACTTGGGCCTTGAGTTCTTTGACGTCTGACTCAAGCACTATCCTACGTCGCTCCTCCTTCAATCTTTTATTCTGTTCCTGCTCATATTTCCTAGCAAGTTCCCGAAGCTCGTCTCGCATCTCCTCGAGCTGCTCATTTGACACAGTGGCAGAACTCCCTATACCTTGCAATCCACACTGGATGCGGTGAAAGTTCTTCTCGGAGCAAAGGCCATATGCTCTTCCCTTATTTACACCACCAACCACGTCTAACCAACAGGAGAGAGCTTGTTCCTCTGATGGCGTGATTGGATTGCCTTGATCATCAGTCGGCTGATTCCTAATGAGATCCTCCATTGCTTGATTATACCGATTCTACATTAAAAGTAAAATTTAGTATATAAACAAACGATATAAAATAAATTCTGAAAAGTGAAAAAAAAAATTAGCAGAGAAGGTTGAAGGTTTTTGCTGGTTTGGAATAAATACCACAAGTCATGATAGGCACAAGGTGTGCATAAATGCAGCATTTGTTGCTGCTGGTGTGCACCAGGAGGGGAACACACACAGGAAAAAAAAATAAGAGAAGGTTGAATGTGTTTGCTGGTTTGGAATAAATATGATCATGAAGCTGGTTAGATTGCACAGTATCAACACTGTTGTTTATAACCAGGGGGAATTCCAGTCTTTCAAAATTGAGTTGGCTCGATAATGCCAACTCATGATGATGTTTCACAGTTTGGACATGACCTGGTGTACTTTGAAAAATCCTGGGGCAATTCAGATGTACTGATCAAGTACACTAGGAGCTGCTATTTCTGGTGTACTTTGAAAAATCCTGGGGCAATCCTGGCTCAGACCTGGTGTGTTTAGTGATAGTACACCATCATGCTCAACTCTTTAAATCACTGATCCAAGCATGGGAAATGAGATGGTTCAAATATACACATGAAGGAACATGAAGCAGCACTATGGATAATTCTATGCAACAGTAGTGAAAAAGAGCAGGCACAATGTGATGGATGCAGTTGGGAGAGCACAAGGTATTGGGAGAAAGGAACAGAGGCAGCAAGAGAAGAAGGTATAACTAAAACACAACTAAAACACAACTAAATAGTTGGGAAGCTTTTATTAAACACAACTAAAAGTATAGTCCGGGTTTTTACTTTTACTTAACACAACTAAAAGTCGCCCCCCCTCCGGCGGACTTTTGGTTGACCAAATTGTCAAACCAAAAAAAACCAAACTAAGCACAGGAAAAAATAAATTGTTCGCTTAAGACTTTTCCTTGAAGGGGATATATATATATTTTTTTAACTTTTTAAGGGAAACTTTTAGTAATGCCTTAGCTAAAAGTGTGTCCCATAAAACATAACTAAAAGTATGCCACATAAGGCGTAAGTTTTCCTTAAGGTATAACTAAAAGTTTGCCTTATAAGGCAAAATTTAATAGGCAAACTTTTATGGGACCTTTTTAGGCATAACTTTGTGAAGGAATATATCATATATATTATGCCGGACCCGAACATACTTATGCCAAAACTTTTCGGACAAAGGCATAAGTATGGTGGGTCCGCATATATATTTGGTAATTCCTTCACAAAAAAGTATGCCGTTGGGGGCATAGCGAAATTTAACTATATTGCGAATTTTTTTTAAATTTTTGATATTTGCCTCTGCGTGTGGGTTCGAACCTGGAACCTATGGGTTTTAGCCGAAGGGCAAAATTTAAAGATTTCAAATATGAGGGGCAAAATTTAAAGACCACCCCAAACGAAGGGCAATTCTGCGAATTGCCCGTTTAATTCAAAAGCATGGCCCAAGAGTATAAAAACATAATATAAATTGTAATGTTTTCATAAAAAAATTAAAATACATACACATATATATACAAATTTAATTTTTAACATAATATATAAAGTCGGTTTGGTTCGGTTTTTTTCGGTTTTTTAAGACTTGAAACCAAAACCAAACCAAATATAGTCGGTTTTTAAATTTAAAAACCAAACCAAATCAAACCAAATAAATGTCGGTTTTTTTTTCCGGTTCGGTTTGGTTATCGGTTTGGTTCGGTTTTTCGGTTTTTCGTGTTCAGCCCTAGTGTCAAGAGATGTGCTGCAGGGCAGCAAGGCAATATATGCTGCAGTTATATGCAGATGTGGTGTCACAGATGCACTGCATCACAAAAACCAACAAAGGCTGCAAGGGCTATTTGCAGCAAGGTGTGCAATACTGCGGGAGTGGCTATTTACTACTTATAGAAAAAGCGATGGAATATACTACTTTTTGGAAGTATTTTACGGAAGAGTTACCACAACACATCTACAGGTTGTAGTTTGTCTATGAACAACACGTATTTCAGATTGATATACACAGATATACCAGTCACAAAAATTTATCCAAGATAATATCACCAAGAGATTATTTATATGAACTTAAGAAGGATTAACATGAAGAGAAAACCAAATAGAAGTTGAGTCTTACCAAGAACCATAAAAACAATATTACTAGTCAAATATATTCCAAATAAGTTTAGAGCTTACATAGGTATCCTCTCGCCCGTGGCTCAACCCAAACTTCTTTTCCATCTTCGATTTTCATATGGGTCTTCTTCCATAGCTCATGTCGAGTGGGTGGTCTACCAAGAGAAACTTTCTGCAAATGAAATAAACCAAGTTAACGTTGTTTATGTCATTATTTGTATTTGCTGCCATCTAAATGCTTAAACAATTACCAATTTCCTCCGAGCAGTCCCCATGGACACTGAACCACAAGTGTGCAATGAGCCACCCTTCTTAGACTTTCGAGCTGCCTTTGTCTGGGCGCTCTTCTTTTGAAACTCCGGCGTAGCCCAGTATTTATTAAGATCCTCCCAGTAATCTGTCCCAAGCCAGCCAGGCTTTTGACCCTTATTTCGAGCTTCAGAAAAAATATTTGACAATCGAGAACTCGCCTTCTTTGTAAAATTGCTTCTAATAACATTATCCTCGACAGGGTTCCATGTACACTTTTTCTGGAAAAAAAATGTAAAAGACATCAGAGGAATAGACGTCCCGAAGTGCCTACACCAAGAAGACATCTTCCAAGGAATTTGAAGTGCCAAAATCAATATCAGAATAACTTCTTGTCATTCTATATTTAAGGTATCTTGAAGAAGCTAACAACTATTCTTATTATGCCCTTCTTTGTCATCTGATCCATACAAGTCCCACTGGCCAGTGGTGTTGCCCAGTGGAGTACAAGTTCCAAAAAGAAAAGCACACTGATAATTTAAAGCCTCTATATCAAAAGGCCAATATTTATGATTTATTTGATAGGAAAATAAATTAACATGTAGTAATGGTCTACATAGCTAGTTAGCAGCACAAAAACAACCAACATATAAGAACTGTAGGCACTAACATATAAGATTTGTAGGCATATTTTTTCATTTAAGAGGACAGACATTAGACAATAGACATAAAAGTGAAAACAAATAGAAAGGAGGATTAATAAACTTCAAGAAAAGAAGATAACTAGGCCTAGAACAAGAAGTTAACCGTAAAATAGTAAAAAGAAGATAGCTAGAACAAAAAGATGGAAATAGTAATTAGTAAAAGAAGAAAGGTATTGAGACATGGAGAAAGAGATAACGAGAGAGTTCCCACTATAGTACTTTAAGATATTTTAGAATTAGAGGAGAAGACGCATTTAATCCATTTTGTGATCCAAAGTATACATACCATAAACTCATTAAGGATTGCTTGTTGCGTATGACATGGAACTTCACCCCACGTCGCGAAGGCACCGCTATAAACTTTACGGATTCTTTGTTGAGATTGCATTTGCGGTGGCCTAGAAGGATAAAACCTACAAGACAACAATTTTAAAACATTTAAAATTGTTAATTCAAGAATTAGAAAATAATAGAGGAATTAGAATGCAATAAAAGAATAAACATACCCTTCTCCATCAGCGATGATGTACACCCTCCGTAGATGATCTAACTTTCCAGGTGATGGAAAATCTGGGCCATCAACTGAAGACGGCGTCGAAGGTTGGCTAAGAGAGGGCTCAGAATTGCTCGATCCAATATTTATCCTAGAAAGGCGTGGACCGGCTGATCGAGTGGCCTCTGACGAAGGAGTCTCGGAGATGGACGTCGTTCCATGGCAGCGAGGTAAGCTGAATGCATGCCAGGTGGAGGTACATAAGAGGGAGGCATCGAGGAACATCCCGGGGGAGGCATATTGTAGAAAGGGGCAGTAGTTGAAATTCCGGAATAGCCCTGTGTTGGCATTGAGCTATAGACCGGGGGAGGCATAGAGCTATAGCCGGGGGGAGGCATCGAGCTATATCCCTGGGGAGGCATAGTACCATAAAAAGAATGTGAAAATGATGACGGCCCCTGTGAAGGAGGATGCAATGGTGGAATGGAAGAAAGAGATGGACTCAATGTAGACACGGTTGATTCCCCTTTACTCTTTGATGACGGGCCATGTGAAGGCGGATGCAATGGTGGAATTGTAGAATGAGATGGACTTGATGTAAACACGGTTGATTTCCCTCGACTTTTAGTAGTACTCTTCCCACCCTTACTCTTAGTGGTACTCTTCCCACGCGAACTATTAATCTGATGTCGCTCATTTTTATCACCTGATGCCATCTGCAAATTTCAAATTGAGATTGTTAGAACATAAATTAGCTAATTACTACATAATGAGATTGTTAAAGCTAAAATATTGAGGATTAAGTTTGTTTTTATTGGAGTGGACATTTCATCACCTTGAACAAAATTCCTAACAGACCTCACAGAAATAGCAACTATGGCAGATTGGCAACAATTGACACAATACTAAACCTAAGTGAGGAGCAAGCATGACTGATATAATGAGGTGACACAGTTTTAGTGATATACAGTTCCCCATAGTCTACAAATAAAATGCTTAATCACATAAAAGGCGGGGAACAACCGGAAAAGGGATTAAAGGAATCGTTCAATCAACAACAAAACAAAAAACACAAAGATTTTAGGAATTAGAAAACAAATGCCTAAGCAGAGAAACGAGGATGAATGGAATCTCAAAGAACAAAACCAGTTCATTATGAAAAAAAAAACCAATTCAATCATAGATTTCAAAAGAAAAATAAATAGAATTATGTTATATACAAAAGAATATGTGCTCCAAAAGGATTTTGTGGAAAGATCAGCATTCATCAGAAAAGGTGATAGGTGTTCATAGACACAGGATGCTGTAGAACACTAGAAGTATGAAGGCATTATCGAATTGGGCCCTCCAACGGACCGAATTGTCACAAACCACAAGAAGTGACGACCAGCTTCTTAACGTTGCATCAACGGACCAAAATCAATCAGAAAACATTGTCAAACGCTGTCTTAACTCTATTTCTTTTTGGCCCCAGTTTCATGTTGTTCAAATGTTTGATTGATTCGAGGATTTGGTTCCAAACTAATCAGGATCGCTAGCTGGCGAAAATAAAACAAAAGGGATTTCAAGAGATACTGCATCAATTAAAATAATAGTCAAAGTATGCAATTTGTATGGAAGTAAAAGCATATGATTTCATTCCACATGTTCACATGTGTAGTACTGGCTAATGGGTCCATTTTTAAATATTGTGGATCTAGGATGATAAGACTTTTGCGCATGTGGGCGGGCTGGGAAGCAGGAAGTGGAAATGTGTGTTCGTTTCTGGTGTCAGAGAGAGAGAGAGAGAGAGAGAGAGAGAGAGAGAGAGACCTGATCCGAGATGTATCCAGTTGTTGCTAGAAGTGGAAGTAGAAATGACCATGCGGCCAGGACAGAAGTTATGATGCCAGCAGTAGTGCCTTCAATTGTTTTCTGACTTTCGCTACCAAATAGAACTCACACATTAAGAGAATGAGAGAGAAAAGAACCAAACACCAAAGATTTCGACGACGAAAAAAGAGGATGAGGACATACCGCTGGTTTTGCTCTAGCGAAGTACACTATACTTATGGCCAAGCAATGATGCACGTAAACAAATTAAAATTAGAACTTCGAAAATTGGAACTAAAATGAACCGAAACGAAAGTTCGATCCATGCGCAAGAAAACCACCAGCATTCCAGTCTGGTATATAACGCCTCCTTTCCCCTCTCCCCGAGAAAAGAGCATGTTTAGCACACTCCCTTTCCCTCTCCCTAAGCAAAGAACATGTTTAGCTAGACCAAGTAAAATCCGTAACTTTTACACAAGTCTAGTCATTAGAGAAAGTTGAACTTCAATTGGTCTTAAAGAAGGCTAATCAAAGAAGTAAGCAATTTAGGTTGCAGGCCTATAGGAGTAACAACAGGAAATCCCTCTACCGTGAGACAAAGGAGTTTTATAATTTATCCAAGAAAAGGGAAGTTTGTGACCCCTCTCCAGAAAAATAAAGAGAAATACTTCAGTAAGTCATCATCAAGTATAAATTTTAGGAATTCACTCTACAACTAAACTTAAAGCTAAATTAAAGTATAAATTAAAGCTGCCTTTCCAGATTCTGTACCTTTAAGCTACTGCTACTGCTACTGGTGCCACTGGAAAAACATCCATTTTATCATAAGCACAAACAAAAACAAGAACCTGAACCCGAACCTGCAAACGAAAAACAAGCTTTCATCCATGTCCAAAGAACATTTAGGGTTGAGAGTTTAGGGCTCGGGACTAAGAAGAAGAATATTGAACAGGTAATTCTTCCTCCTCGCTTATTTCTTCCTCCTCGCTTATTTCATTTTCAACAGGTAATTCTTCCTCTTCACTTGTGTCGCTACTGTTTGCTGAATCTTCCTCATAAGAAGAGTACTCATCGTCAACAGATAGTTCTTCCTCTTCATTTGCCATGGAAGTTCCTTCCCCGAGATCAATTTCTTCATATATGTTGTCAGGATGCTCCAATTCATTTTCTAATTCTCTGTCCACTGTTTCTTGAACACTCGATATGTCATTTTGGTATGCAACATTCAAAGTATTCTCGACTTCCACACGACCCACAGGCTTTGTTTTAATAACAACCCACCAATCCGATTTATCCCTACGCAATGGATAAGGAGCATAATACACTTGCTTGACATTTTGTGCAATGACAAAAGGATCATAGCTTCCATACTGCCTTGTATGCTTAACTTCAACAATTTTGTAATGTGGATCTATCCTTGTACCGCTTTTTGGTGTTGGGTCAAACCACTTACAACGAAAAAGTATCAACTTTTTGTATGGCCAACCAGGATACTCTAGTTCTAAAATCTCTTGGAGCACACCATAATAATCAATATCTCCATCCTGATTGTTAGTGTCCCCTTTAACCCAGACTCCGCTATTATTGCTTTTATAATGCTTGGAGCTTTCTTCAGTACGGAATTTGTAACCATTGACATTGTATTTTTTCATTGTCTTGACATAAGGGTCTGGTCCCCAAGCTATATCTTTCAGAAATTGGTCAGCTATGCCATTATTTGGATCATGGACCTAGTGGTTTAAAAAAAAAAAAGTTAGCAAATATTTATAGTTTATAAAAAATAAATATAGTTGAATTTTATAACTTAACACTTACATAACATTTGAACCACTCGCTAAACTCGGAATAAACAGGAGCATAGCCATACCTACCTACGAACAAACTGTCCGACACATTTAACGCTTGTCAGTGACATATTAGTATGGATTATTTTGAAAAACTCAATAATATAATTTGAAACCTACTTATAATATGGTTGAACTTCCGGGCAATTCAACAATACATGTGTTGTGGCTGATTTTTTCTCCATATCAGTTAGGAGTCTTCTTTTAATAGTTTTAGAACCCCGACCTGGTCGATTGAATATGGATTTTGGCGGGGCCAAAGGATCATTCTCACCTTCATCGTTTCGAGTTGGCCTATTTCTCAAACACGGAACGTGTTTCTCAAAATAATAAGAACGAATGAGAGGTTTACGTAGCACGAGATAGGCCTCACATATAGATCCCTCAATCCTATTCTTCTGCTTCACAAACCGTTTACATTTGCCAATTTTCCTGTATAACTTCAAATTAGATAGGAACTACAAGAATTATTCAATATTGAAAAATTAAATAATAATTTATAATAGTTACCTCTCCCAAGGGTACATCCATCTATATTGAACTGGGCCTCCAAGTAGTGCCTCTTGTACAAGGTGGACCGGAAGATGTTCCATCACATCAAAGAAACCACATGGAAGAAATTTCTCCAGCTTACATGAGGTTACACGAATGTTCTGATTCATCAAAAGTAGAGTATCTTCCCTCAATGTGTTGGAACATAACTCTTTGAAAAACAAACTAATCTCTGTGATTGGTTTCCATATTCTTTCGGGTAAGCCACGAAATGCAATAGGAACTAAAGTTTCCATGAAAACATGGCAATCATGACTTTTCATACCCACCAACTTTCCTTCTAGCACATCTGCACGCTTACCCAAGTTGGACGCATACCCCTCGGGCATCCTCAAACTCTTTATCCACTCACAAATCTTTCGTTTATCCTCCAAAGTGAATGTATAACTGGCCTTTGGCTTAACGATCCTATTTTTGTTTTTTGATTGTTGTAGGTGCAATTAAAATACAATATTCCATTAAGTCCTTCCCGGCCTTTATGTTATCTTTTGTCTTGTCCCTAACATCCATCAACCGTATTAAACAATCAAAATAATTCTTTTCAATATGCATGACATCAAGATTATGTCGGAGAAGATTATGCTTCCAATAAGGTAACTCCCAGAATATACTCTGTTTCGTCCAATTATGCTCAACCCCATATCCATTTAATCTAGAAGGTGGAGTTTCTGTCACCTTAGGCAAGTCCCTAACCCTCTCCCAAATTTGCTCCCCTGACAATGTTGGCGGTGGTAAGTCATGTTCAGTTTATTTTTCCTGAATGCATTTCTCATACTCCTAAACTCATGATCCATTGGTAAGAACTGACGGTGACAATCAAACCATGAATTCTTGCCCCCGTGTTTTAAAGTGAATGATTTAGTGTTTTCCATACAACAAGGACAAGCTAATTTGCCAGCAGTCATCCACCCTGACAACATTCCATAGGCAGGGAAATCATTAATAGTCCACATAAGAGCAGCACGCATGTTGAAGTTTTGTTTGGTTGATATGTCGTATGTTAAGACACCTTCGTGCCACAAAGTCTGTAACTCGTGAATCAAAGGCTGCAAATATACATCAATCAAACTTTTTGGATTACGTGGACCCGGGACAATGCAAGTTAGGAACAAATATGGACTTGTCATACACATCTCAGGCGGAAGATTATACGGTGTGACAAAGACTGGCCAACATGAATATGGTGCAGCTGAGACAGAAAATGGTGTGAATCCATCAGCACACAAACCCAATCGAATATTCCTTGGTTCATTAGCAAAATTCTGAAACGTTCTATCGAAATGCTTCCATGCTTCTCCATCTGATGGATGACACAAAACACCGGGTGGCCTTCTATTTTCATAGTGCCATCTCATATGAGGAGCGGAACTCAGTGATGCATACAACCTCTTTAACCTTGGTATAAGAGGTAAATAATGCATCGCCTTAACTGCAACCCTCTTACCGCTGGCAAGCTGTTTAAAACGAGATATTCCACAAACTTTGCAATTCTCTAAATCTGCATCATCCTTATAATACAACATGCAACCTTTTTCACAACAATCAATTTTCATAGACGAGAGACCTAATTTGGAAACCAATTTTTTTGCTTTATAGTAATCATCGGGTATGTCTAAGTTCGGATTAAGTTCTTTCATAAGCTCAATCATAGCGTTCATGCCCGCTATAGAAATATTCGCATCCGATTTAATACTTAGCAGTCTAACGGCAACAGATAATGCAGAGTGCGACATGCCTTCGCAAAATGGACGACTAGCAGACTCTAATTGTGCATAAAAACATTGTGCCTCTTCATTGGGAGGTTGATCAACAGGTTGTTGGTTGTTACCCTCATTGTACATCCCAAGAGCATCAATAACCATTTCATGCAATCTAGGATCTTGACTACTTTCACCAACAACGAGAATTATGATTGCCAATATTACTGGCACTACCCTCAATTTCTCCATGACTAGTCCAAACATAATAGTCGTCCATAAAACCCTTACTACAAAGATCAGCCCTAACATCCTCGGGTTTTAACCACTTTATACAATTGCAATCTGCACAAGGACACCTAATTGTCCCATCCTTTTGACAAAATAAATTTGCCTGATTAATAAACCCCTCAACGCCTTGCTTAAATTCATCCCTCAACCCCCGTCGATTAGGTAACACCCTATCATACATCCATCTACGATGTTCATTGTCCATCTACATGTACAAATAACAATCCACATGAATAGTTTAAGATGCACAGAGTAATTCTACATCTAGTACACAACTTTAGTGATCTAGTAAATAAACCAAATTCGATGTACAATTTCATGCATAGTTAATATTTAAAAGATTACACGATGAAGAGTTGACATACTTGTTTTCAAAATAGATGATCCTTCCGTTTCAAAATAAATAGTGTTTTAGGCTTTTCATTTTGTTTAAAAATAAGTTGTTCTTTAGAATTTCAAAGAGGAAATTGATCTTATTCTTTCAAATTAAAAACAAGGGGCTTGGGGGAAGATCTCATAGAAAAGCTTCTAAATACCACATTACACAAACAACAACTGTGCTTCAATCAAAACTAGTCCGATAAATAATATGAATCCTTGCTATCCTTTTCCCTCTATTTGGACCTTCTAGAAAGAAAACTAAACCCTATGGCAATTTAAAGCTGAGCAAAAAAAAAAAAAAAAAAAAAAAAAATCCAAAACTCGAAAATACTCTCACAAAAAAACCCCAAATCGAATTCATTTAGCATAAGCCTAAAATGTTTAAAAATTATATCTTTGCACATAAAAAAGAGGAAATTTAAGCAACGGATGCAATCAAGATTCTTCCTATTAAAATCTAGAAAGATGACAAATTTTGAGCTAAGAATACTTCAAATTCCTTCAAAATAATTGCAGTTATTAATGACTTCAAATAATAAACCTTACCTCTTCAAGAATATAGAAAAAACCCTAACTTTGTCTCCACTTTGAAATTGCAAAGTCAATTTTTTTGCTTTGTGTTCACTGTTGCTTCCAATTCCACGAATTGGGTGTCTTCTGCCCTGTGCTCTCAAACTAATTCATGTCTCTTAGCTTTCCTCTGTTGGTGATTGAAGTGGCGCCATTGATTGAAGAGGCGCCATTTATTCTTATTCTTATTCTCTTCGTTCGTATATAGTCCTTATTCTCTCGTCCTCCGAATGAATGACCATTCCATTTGGCTAGATTAAAGTGCTCCATTTTTCTTTTGGCTAAAATAAATGGCGCCTAAGTTTCCGGTTTTTTTTTCCCCAACTTTTTTCAGCTCTACTTATGTTCTAGCGCCTAAGTTTCTTTTATTCTAGCCTTAGTTTTTTAATTTTTTTTTTAACACAAATGGGGATGGATAATGGGATGTATATACTCTCTCCGTTTCAATTTATGTGAACCCATTTGACTTTGTATGAAATTTTAAAAACTAGAGAAAGCTTTTAAACTTGTGATGTTAAATGAGTCACATATATTTTGTGTGGCTATAAATCATTGCATAAAGGTAAATTGTTTCCAATTATACAAAGAGATCATTCTTTTTGGCACGGACTAATAAAAAAATAAGTTCACATAAATTGAAACGGAGGGGGTATTAAACTATTTATAATCTTTGAGATAATAAGTAAATAAAAATATTAAATTTAGATAATAACCATCAAATTTTGTAGAAAACTTGGAAAACAATTTACTTTAAAAAAATTGATAACTCAAATTAGCCTATTTTAGATCGAATCACCGAGTTGAATAAAATTTTAACTTAACAAAAGATATATTATATATTTGTGAAGACAAAATTGAGATTGTTTTAATAAAAGATGAATTTATTATAAAAGAGTGAAAATAAAATTTTGTTTGGGAATGCCAAACCAAATTATCTCCAAACAAATCTAAACGCATCTCTTAATATTTAAGATATGCATTAAGAATTACATGTCGAATCTAAATACACATATGAATACTAAGATATTGTGTTAAGGTCTCGAATACTACATTATTAAGAGTTAAGACGGTTTGCTTTACAATATCTAATGTGTAAAATATGTCTTTATTTTAAAAAAATTAGTATGAAATTTAATACAATACAAAATGAATTCAATATGTTATCAATAAAATATTTTTTAAAATATTATATGAAGGTGTGTGGTGGCAATACTAGAGGTGGTCTTGTAGGTGTCAAACTGAAGATGGTGTCGGCTAATCTTTGGTATTGTAGGTAGTAGCTAGTGGTAATGAATGCCTGGTAGTAGTTGGTGGTGGTGATTGATAGTGATAGCTAATAATGTTGGTAAATGACGACGGTGATTGACGATACATAGTGGTGAAGGATGACGGTGATAGACGATATATAGTGGTGATGATTGTGGTGATTGCGGTAGTCATGAACGATGGTGTGTTGTAAAAATGGTGGTTGGTGGTGATGATTGTAAATAGTGACTAGTGGCATTGTACGTTGATTATAGTAATTGATAATGGCGGTGGTTGTGAGTAGTGACGATTAATAATGGTAGGCGGTGACAATAATTGATAATGATGGGAGATGTCGTAATGGTAGCGATAATTAAATGGAGGAAACGATGAGTGCCATCTACAATTTATTGTTAGGTATTATTATATACGATGATCCTTAAAGAAAAGATTTGTTAATTTTTAGAGAATTTGGCAATTGATTGTAGAATTTTTTTAATCGACATTTTAATGATATAAAGACTTTGTTACAGATCTTTAATAATCATTCGGACTCATTAATTAAGTAGTTGTAACATAATAGATTAATATCACAAATACAATTTCACGTACTGTAATTATTGACGTATACGCTAATCAATCAATAATATTTCTTAAAGATACCACTCATGCACTATACATATACTACTTAGTGTAATTATCGATTTATAAGTTAATCAATCAGTATTACTTAAGAATACCACTAATATACTTCTACTTACTAGAATTATTATATAATAGACTTATCAATCACTAACATTACTAAACAATACTTCTAATACAACGCACTTTAACCATTGTCAATTTATAAGCTAAACAATCATTAACTTTTATTAAGGATGCCAATAAGAACACTTCTATTTATACTATCACTTTTTAAACTTATCACTTATAACATTCTTTAGAGTGCTATCACTATACACTTTTACTCGGTACAATAAATAAGTGGTACTACTTAATTTTCTTATGATAAGTCTAGAAATGTAATATAACTGAAAAAAGAAAAAAAAAAAAACTTTAAACAATTACCGAGGGACTTACCAATTGACACCATCGCTATTTTTTATTTAAAAAATATAAAATAATTATTTATTAAATACTCAATTTTACATATTTAATTTACCAAGAGACGTCCCTCGGTAATTTCAAAAAGAAAACTCAAAATAATTATATCTACTCTATTGAGAGACTCCCTCGGTATATTTTATTTAATTTTCATTTATTTTTTATTAACATACTGATGGTGTCCCTCGGTACGGAAAAAAAGAAATGCAAAATATTTATATTTATATTACCGAGGGTCTCTCTCGGAAATTTTAATTTGTTTTTTATTATGTACCGATAGAGTCCCTCGGTATAGTCAATTAAATGTTGACTTTAAAAAAGTCAAATAATTTACCGAGGGATGTCCCTCGGGATCTTTAAAAAATAATTAAAAATTAAAATATTTGACTTTTCCGAGGGACGCCGTGGCAAAGTACCTCGGAATAGTGACATTTAATTTGTCCCTCGGTAACCCGCGTAGGTAAATAGCTTGTTTTTAGTTTGTTTTCTTTTTTCCTATCTTGTGTGTGGTTTCAATAATGGGTTTTAGGTCGTGAAAATGGTGAAGGTAAAAAAAATGGAGTGAAAGAAGGCGGTGATATGTTTTTTTATTGCTATGGGTCCATTTTTTTTTTTTTCATCCGTGACCATTTTCTAGGAAGATGATGATGAATGTTTTTTGTTTTCTATTGTGTGGTCCCCATCCCCCAAAATAGAAAGATAAAATTTGTCCCCTTTTTTCTCTCTAAAGAAAAAAACGTGACCCCCCATTTTTAATGTCCATCCCTTCTATTTGTAGGCAAGCCAACTTAGAATTCTATGGACAAAAATAGGCCATGTGGCCATAGCTTTTCCCCCCAAAATCCTTATTCAAATTTTCAAAAATCATCCAACTAAGCATTTAGAATTCTATGGAAAAACAAATAGGCCACTTGGCCGCACTTTTCCCCCCAAAAAGACCTTATCCAAATAGTACCAACAAAGGTACAAATGGATAAAATTCCCTCCTTATTTTTTATAAAAATGTAGCATAGTTTTTATATAGTTTTAGGTTAATTAGTCTAATACGCCCCTCGTAAAATAATATTTCGACGAAATAAAAATCATAATATGTTGTTTTAAAACACGAGTTTCAAAATGAGCCCAATATTGATATACTTCCGAGTAATATTTAAAAATGTGAAAAATGCAGTAAAAAATGAGCCGTAATTCATATGTCGTTTTAATTAATAATATTTCCGTGTTAGGCGGAGCGGGATATGTATCTTCTTTTCAAATCATGTTTGTGAAAGTAAATAACTCATAATTTCTTGTAATCATTAATTATTATGGAATAATAATTATACGTCAACTTTTGCAATTTTCTCGGGATTTTTAAATTTTTATTTTTTTAAGGGCATCCTTACTCCGTCTTTGGACTCGAAAAATTTAAAAATTAAAATACGTGTTTTGTGAGGTGAAAATTAGGTGTCTACAGTAGTAACAAGCTATTTCATTTTCTCCAGATTTGTCTTCATCTCTCCCTCAAAGGTGCATTTTGCACACTTCCTGAATTGGTTCCCTCTTTGACGACCTCTCCCTTCTTTTGCCCAGTTGGCTAGGATGTGTCTTGCACACATCCTGTGCTCCACCGGTGGTAGCAATTCTTTCATAGCTGATTAAAGCCTCTACAAATGATGAGAAACAGTTATATATAATATTAAATGGACAGAAACTAAATGAAGAAAAATAAAAGTCTTTTGTCATACCTTTTGCATGTCTGATATCACCGTGTAATCTCTGCCATCTCCTAATCCCAAATCATCTATTAACAATTTCAAAAATCATGTCCAAATGTTCTTATTCTCATATTCTACTATAGCCCCAAAGAATATGCAACGTTTGATTATTAGCATCTTTACCAACAACAGCCAGTAGTTGTCCTTTAGTTATTCCCTTCAAGAAACAACCATCTAAACCAATACATTTTCTACCGCCACCTAAAAACATTTTTTCAAAGCATCAAAGAAAATATAAAAACTTTCAAACACCAACCCACCACTTTCACCAGAGTCATCAACCTTAACAACACAATTACACCAAGGATTAGTCCTCAACATTTCATCCCTATAGTCCAATATTCTTCCAATCTCTAACACATGATCACCCATTATTTCTTGGAGTACTTTAGCTCTAGCTCTCCTGGCAGTGGGTTTTCCAACATTTATGTTAAGTTCTTTCCTAATCAACTTCTAAAACTTGAAAATCCTAATGTTTGGCTGTTCAGTAATTCTATTCTTGTAATGTTTAGACAAGTACTTAGCATTGGACATGTAATTTCTCGTAGTCTTGATACACCTATGTTTAGGATTGTAGGTTTTGATCATGAAATCATTAGTCTTGTTGTCAAGACTTGCATATAGTAGCCATGGGCAGCCTTCCCTACACCTCACCCTAACCTAGGCTCATTGACATACTTCTCTAACTGCACATCCCTTTGAAGTGCATATTTTGTAACAACATCCCTAATTTCATTCACATCCTCAAAAACCATCCCCAACTCCCACATCACCTTTTTAGTAGATTTGTCAAAATTTATCCTTCTTCTAGCCCTCCTTGACGATTCAACACTATATGCATCAGAACTAACATACACTGGCTCATCCCCAACAACCTTACCTTTCAAGCTTTTATCAGGAGTAGCAGTTTCATCAAAGCCTAGATCTGGACCAACTTCACCTAAGGAATTTCTCCGGGGTCATTTGGTATTCTTTCTCTTCTTTTCCTCCTCTGATATGACCTCCTTTCAACCCTCAAATCTGTGTACTCTTCATGAACATCTTCACTTTCATGTTCAACATCATGTTCATTAAATAATTTAGCTTGGTCAGACTTAGAACTATCATCAGTGGATTGGTCAGATTTAAGAATAGGAAATTCACTACTTAATGGGTCATCGAGCAAGCGAGCTTTCGTGAGGCTATCGGTTGAGATGTCTTTCCGGCAGAAGAAGCATTCTGCCGGTTCAAAGAAAGCGGCCGATTCTGATGAGTAGCTGCTGGTTCAGTATTAAAAGTAGCTTCTAGTTCTTTATTAAAAGCCAACCCATTCCCTTCTTGAACACCCCCATCCCTTTCTTCATTAAAAGCAGCAAAAGATTCTTCATTGGGTCTAGTGTATTCCAACAAAGCAATGAGACCATCTAGGATTACACAACATAAGATTACACACCTCTTAACCCCAATTTAAACTAGAAAAAAACCATAATTTTTCGACAAACCCTAGGATTCCAGACGACAATTTCACAAATCCTATATAATATCGAAAAAATAAACTTTACGTGTACAATTGTGATAAAGAACACGACTAACCTAGTATTTTTTTAGTCCACTAACAATTTGACACAACCTTGAAGATAAATCGATGACAACCTTGAAAATTCACTGCAATGTTGCAAGCTAAACTTAGTTTAAGTGTGATTCAAAGTGATTTTCAGAACAAAATGCTATGATTTGAGTGATTACATGTCTGATTTGGGTAGAAATCGAGTGGGAGGTGGAGAGTTTTTTAGGTTTGAATTTTCAGAAAGTTGAGAAATGAAAAAGACACGTCTAGTTTTAACTTTTTAGGAGCGCGTGCATACACTCGTTTGAGTTTGGATGACTTTGTCCATATAAAAACGTCAATAATACACAAAAAAATAGTCGAAGGGGTAATAGGACCCCCGCAAAGTTAGGGTCTGTTATGGCAACTTTGGCCATAGTTTAAGTGTGTTTTGAACCCTTTTCCCATTAATTTTTAAATGTGATCTTGTTGAAAATTAACGCCATTTCCGTAAGTTTCTGAAGAATTATATATGGTCTTCACTTGTTTGTCTGTGCCATATTATATTTTAAACAGAGACTAGTGCTTTTTCTTCATTATATGTCTTTAATTTTGAGTGGGTTTGAATTCTCAGAACTTGACAACATGGTTTATAAAGATTATAGAATGACAAGATTATTCTTTCTTTTATTGCTTGTAAATGAGGGATGACACATTTGGTGTTCAGCTCCTTCTCCAAGTTTGAATTTCATGCGCCAATGTAAGTTTGTTGGATTTGAACACGTTCTCCGGAAAATTGATTGACCTATTTGTTATGTTATCTAGTCATCCTTTAATTAACATGAAAAGAACCACTGAAATTTAAAAGGTTTAATACTTCAAGTTCTTTAAGTAGAAAAAAAGTAAGTCAATTGTCTTTGTGGATCTAAAGTTCACTGATCTACCTAGTTTGATAGTGGTAAACTCTCATCATTCTAACACTAAAAAACTGTTTTTTATTGTACAGACTGTTTATCCTTTTACTAGTCTATAGATTGTGAAAGCAAGTTTCTTTCTTTTTCAGTTCTTAATCGAGAGGTAAGGTCGATGAAGACGTCCTATCTGCATGGAATTGTGAGATAACCTATTGGATGATCGGAGCCAAATTCTTCCTCTGCTTGACCTAGCAAATCTTGAAATGAAAGTTAGCTCAAGAAAGATATTCGGAACACAAATCTCCTCTTTTGCTCCTCCCCAACATATACAACAAAGTCTTGAAATTTGTTTGTCATTTTTTACACATATAGGGTGTGTTCGATAGGGAGAAAAACATGTTCTAGAAAATATTTTTCAATTTTTTCATGTTAGGTTGGTCAAAATTTTTGAAAAACATTTTCTTTAGGAAAATAAGTTTCTTAAAAATGAGGAAAATGACTTCCCTAGTGGAAGTAGGGAAAACAACAAGTTCCAGAAGTCGAATTCCACATTGATTGTTTTCTCCCTACCCTCCAATACTCCTCATCTTCACCCTCACCCCGGAGAAGGGGAAGGAAAGGTCTACCCTTTTAATTTTTCAGTTCACTAGCTAAATTAGTGGAACAATTAAGCACTAAATATACGATTTATACAAAATCAACTTTTTAGACATGTTTATAAACAAAATACACTTCTTAGTATTAAAAGTAGCTTCTGATTCTTTATAAAAAGCTGACCCATCCCCTTCTTGAACACCCCCATCTCTTTCTTCATTAAAAGTAACAAAAGATTCTTCATTGGGCCTAGTGTATTCAAACAAAGCAGTGGGACCATCTAAATTATCAACCATGTGACAAACATAGCTTTCAATAATATCCCCATTTTCAAAACTTTGTGAAAGATAAAAAATGTCCCTATCAGTTTGGATTTCTACACGACTGTCACTATTAGGTATCCTAACACAAAATGAGCAACTTGTAGTATACCCTAGTTCTTTAATATAGTCCCTTAGTTCAAAAAAGGACATCCAATCCACATCAACGCTTTAGAAATATATATCTATCTATCTATATCGTAAACTATCGGATCGGGTATTATTTAGATGTGAAACTTGCAGAAGCTCATTGGCTCACCTTTGACTCTAGCCTCTCATTTAACTCGCTACTTCGTCAACTTCTCAGTCCCTCGTGAGTGTGGCACGCACCTCTACAATCCAAAAACTCTGTTATTTGTCCACCCTCATACTGTGGCTCCTTAATACTAACATTCAAAACCCCACCATGATACCATCTCAATATTACCAACATAAACCCACTCATACCTGAAATTACAATTCAATAATAGTACAAACAATCAGTACAACGCATATACAACAATAATAGATGGCCAACAACAACCAATACCCTACACACACATCAAATAACAACAATTAAATTCAGACAGGTGACAATAGATGGCCAAACATTGTATAAAATCATATTTTGGGGTGAAAATGGATTGGACACACCTACAACAATAATAATACTCAACATAAGATTACACACCTCTTAACCCCAATTTAAACTAGAAAAAAACCATAATTTTTCGATAAACCCTAGGATTCCAGATGACAATGTCACAAATCCTATATAATATCGGAAAAAATAAACTTTACGTGTACAATTGTGACAAAGAACACGACTAACCTGGTATTTTTTTTAGTTCACTAACAGTTTGACACAACCTTTAAGATAAATACGACAACCTTGAAAATTCACTGCAATGTTGCAAGCTAAACATAGTTCAAGTGTGATTCAATGTGATTTTCAGAACAAAATGTTATGATTTGAGTGATTACATGTCTGATTTGGGTGGAAATCAAGTGGGAGGTGGAGAGTTTTTTGGGTTTGAATTTTCAGAAAGTTGAGAAATGAAAAAGACACGTCTTATTTTAACTTTTTTAGGAGCGCGTGCATACACTCGTTTGAGTTTGGATGACTTTGTCCATATAAAAACGTCAATAATACACAAAAAAATAGTTGAAGGGGTAATAGGAGCCCCGCAAAGTTAGGGTGTGTTAGGGCAACTTTGGCCATAGTTTAAATGTGTTTTGAACCCTTTTCCCATTAGTTTTTCAATGTGATCTTGTTGAAAATTAACGCCATTTCCGTAAGTTTCTAAAGAATTATATATGGTCTTCACTTGTTTGTCTGTGCCATATTATATTTTAAACAGAGACTAGTGCTTTTTCTTCATTATATGTCTTTAATTTTGAGTGGGTTTGAATTATCAGAACTTGACAAGATGATTTATAAAGATTATAAAATGACAAGATTATTTTATAGAATGACAAGATTATTCTTTCTTTTATTGCTTCTAAATGAGGGATGACTCATTTGGTGTTCAGCTGCTTCTCAAAGTTTGAATTTCATGCGCCAATGTAAGTTTGTTGGATTTGAACACGTTCTCCGGAAAACTGATTGACCTATTTGTTATGTTGTCTAGTCATCCTTTAATTAACATGAAAATGTTACTATTTTACTCATAATGGTCAGAAAACACATGAGACTTGAGAAATTATGGAACCATAAGGAGAAAAAATTCCAATACTAACTGAAAAGAATCATTGAAATTTAGAAGGTTTAATACTTCAAGTTCTTTAAGTTGAAAAAAGTAAGTTAATTGTCTTTGTGGATCTAAAGTTCACTGATCTACCTAGTTTGATAGTGGTAAACTCTCGTCATTCTAACATTAAAAAACTGTTTTTCATTGTACAGACTGTTTATCCTTTTACTAGTCTATAGATTGTGAAAGCAAGTTTCTTCTTTTTCAGCTCTTAATCGAGAGGTAAGGTCGATGAAGACGTCCTCTTTGCATGGAATTGTGAGATCACCTATTGGATGATCGAAGCCAAATTCTTCCTCTGCTTGACCTAGCAAATCTTGAAATGAAAGTTAGCTCAAGAATGATATTCGGAACACAAATCTCCTCTTTTGCTCCTCCCCAACATATACAACAAAGTCTTAAAATTTGTTTGTCAGTTTTTACACATATAGGGTGTGTTCGGTAGGGAGAAAAACATGTTCTAGAAAATATTTTTCAATTTTTCATGTTAGGTTGGTCAAAATTTTTGAAAAACATTTTAGGAAAATAAGTTTCTTAAAAATGAGGAAAATGACTTCCCTAGTGGAAGTAGGGAAAACAAGTTCCACAAGTAGAATTCCACATTGATTGTTTCCTCCCTACCCTCCAATACTCCTCATCTTCACCCTCACCCCGGAGAAGACGAAGGAAAGGGCTACCCTTTTAATTTTTCAGATCTGGTCATATTTTTGTAATTTTGTTGTTACGTTTTGCAAATAAGGACTATCCCTATGTTTTGTAATATATGGTCTTTAGTCTTATATAGTTGTGTTAGGTGATTTTTCCTTTTCAAATATTATTAAGGCTAAGGGCCCAAAACTTGGGGCAATAACTCGAAAATTTTATATATTTTTAATTACATGAACATTACTACTTTTAAGGAAATAGTCATTTTGCAAAGACATAGCCAAAATTATAAACTCAAATTCGCTAGCTGAATTAGTGGAATAATTAAGCACTAAATATACGATTTATACAAAATCAACTTTTTAAACATGTTTATAAACAAAATACACTTCTTAGCCTCAAAGTTTCAAACTCTCCCGGTTGACCGCATTTGCGGATATTTTGAGATGCCTAATACCTTCCTCGGGAGGTTATTCGAACCTTTACCCTTTCTCTAGTTTTCAAAGATTTTTAAGGTTTAAATCACCTTTCTTTTAAAATGGCTTCCGAATCCCCGAAATAAATACTAGGTGGCAACTCTGTCATTTTCTAAAATCAAGTTATTGATGCTTCTTTAAACGAGTTTAAAAATGGGTCGTGATAGTCCTTACTAGTGTATTCAAGCCACTTTCACAACTATATGTCTATGGAGTGGAACTTAACAAGAACAGATTCATAATTCTATAAATATGTTACACCTCATAAAATTGTTGCGTTGTTTGGGTCAAAAGTAAACTAACATAAGCTCGGAGAGGCCATGGAACTCCTATAAGGCTGAGGAAGACTTTTAACAAATGTTAAGCATTTAGCATAAGGTTTCGGGGTTAAACGAATCAAAGATGTTATAACCCGTACTTTCGAGGTTAAACTACGTGTGCTTAATATGCTAAGGAGGTCGTGTTTTAAGGTAATTGAGTCATATAATATTCGTATGTTAGGTTTTGAAGTCAAGCAAGTTGTAAAATAAAAGTCAGCGAAAAGTATCGCAAGTTACGTTCATAAGTTTTGCTGAAATTTGGGTCTAATGTCACTGAGCTTTTCTTCCAATCTACTTGGAGTTACGGGGTGTTCCATTCATAAAATTGAAGGTCTATGAGTCTGGTTTCCAAAACATTAAACTGTTCATCCATACAACGTTAGAACAGAGAGATATTCGCATTCTCGCGAGACTGCGCAATTAGCTTTGCTGGGTCCCACTTAGGAGCTGACCGACCTTGGCTTGTTTTAAAAATGTTTGGGGGATTATATTTCATCAATTTTCGACCAAAATTTACCCAAATACTCTCCTAATACCTCTTAACAGATTCCTAAAGATTTCAAGGCGAAATCCAAGGGTTCATAACCAAATCGAACACTAAAAGCTAGCTAAAGTAAAGAACACCACCTCTAGGATGTTGTGAAGTGAACAAGGGTGGATGTGAGCTGAATCAAGTTTGGATTTCAGGTTTTATCTGCTGTGTAAGGTATGTATAACCTCCCTTTCGTTGTGCTTAAGATTAATTCCATGTTGATGAGGTTGTTTGAAGCAAAATACTACAAGATAGCATTGAAATAGCCTAAGATATGGCTACTGTTTTGTTGGGCTGTTTTGAGGTGATAAATATGATTTGTGATGGCTGGAAATTATTGAATATAACATGAATATGTTGTGGCTGATGTTGTTAAAATTATTCATGTATTAATTAAGTGAACTGAAGAAGAAAACATGTAAAAACTATGAATTGAAAGTGAAGGTTGAAGTGTAGGCATGTGGACTATTTTGAATGTTGTTTTTTTGGATGTTTTGAGTTGTGAATTATATGGTAAGCCTAAGTATAATGTCACAAGTAGTGCAGAGAGATTTATGAAACAAGAGTTGAATTCAAATTATGTTTCGTTATTCGTAAATCGAGCTTGCCGTTCAATGTGATTGTTGAAGTAATCAGAAAGCTTATATTGATTTGTATTGTGTTGTTAGGAAATTTAATGACACTTAGTGGTCTATAGGATGTAGTATAAACAGGGGAGGTGTTGCTCGCTTTCTCGTAGGATATGTTGTTAGTAAAATGTGATGGTTACAACATTTATAATTATGACAATATCATTTTACTTATTGTAGACGCAAGAAAATTGTGTTAATGGTGGTTGATTGAAGAGGAGATTACAAGGTAAGTTAAGGCTCTTCCTTTCTCTTGGCATGATAAGAATAAAACAAACGTAACGAACGATATCCATAATGGCTCTATTCTTAGAAAGTGTTTGAAGATTATGTTCTTGTTTCCATATGACGGTTGCTATGTTATCTTATAATCCATTGATCCTTGAAAGAAATTATGTTGATGATGTTAGTTCCATAATGATAATCGGAGGTTCAATGACCTTACGTCACTCCGATAGATTCAGAGGCATTCAGATGAACATGTCGACTCTCTTTATCTCATGTTACCTTCATGTCTTTATTATGTTATTCCTCATGCCTTACATACTCGGTACATTATTCGTACTGACATCTCTTTTGTCTGGGGACGCTGCGTTTCACGCCCACAGGTATTGAGGTATAGGTTGATGGCCCACTCTGTAGGATACTAGCTCAGCAGACAGTATTGTTGCACCCCACTTGTTGCCTTGTGGGTCAGTATGGTTATATGTATACACATGTATGAGTATGGCGGGGCCCTGTCTCGACTACATTATGTCATGTACTCTACTAGAGGCTTGCAGACAGTTATGTACAGCCAAATATTGTATGGCCTTGCATAGATATATATGACGTCCCTGTCGGCCCATCCACTATGTCCAGCTTGTTATGTAGTTATGTCCTTTCAGACTTGTTTTATTTCAGTCTATCATTTCTGTGAGTTAGCAGGTTATCTCATGGCAGCCTTAATGGCCACCTATGCTTATAATTAAATTATGGATGTTTGTCTAGTGGTACTCGGCATGTAAGGGCAGGTGCCCGTCATGGCCTTCCAGTTTGGGTCTTGACAAAAGTGGTGTCAGAGCAGTTCTGTCCTAGGGTTGTGTACAAGCCGTGTCTAGTAGTGTCTTGTTTATGCATGTATTGCGGGCCACACTTATATATTGGAGGCTATAGGGCATTTAGGGTGGTTACTTTTCTTCCTTATTCTAGATTGTGCTGTAGAGCCAAGTCATAGCATGTGAAATTCTTAACCCTAACCTTTCCTTATCTTATAGTTGGAAGATGACTTTTTCGGGAAGAACTACAGCTGGTTCGAGGACTGAAGTGACGAGAAGGGTGGATGTGAGTTACTCTCTAGAGGAGGACCCAACTGAGGATACATCCTCCATTGAGACGGACCCATCTGAGATCATATCTTCTATGCAAACAGACCCGTCTGAGATTCAGGATGAGTCAGCACTACAGACATCATCGACCTTGATGAGTGTAGAGGAGCCCAGAAGAGATCCGATGTCGCCAGTTTCACCTTTGGCCCCAGCTGGGCAAGAAAGAAGGAGACCAATGCCGGGAGTTGATCCCTAAGCTTCGTACTATGGTAGACTATGAGAGAGTACAGGGCCTTTCGAGAGACTGAGAGGTTTGCAGCCTGAGAGCCTAACTAATCGAGAATTGACGTCATCTATGGAATAAGGTTCGAATGAAAATGGTAACCAGACTAGGAGGGTCAGTATAGTTGGGACGTTTGTAAAGGTTCCGAGTGGCGATGAACAACCAATGGAGGGACAACAGGAAAAAGAATTTCCCCAGCCCATGTTAGAATGATTTGTCCCAGATCAAAGCTCTAGAGTAGGGCCATGGCAAGGTCCGCATCCATCGGGATTTTCGGACCAGAGTGACTGAATATTGAAGGTATATTCACCGCTTTGATAAAATGTTAGAATTAAACGAGTGTGATTCTGAAATGTTTTATGTTAAGCAACAACGATAAGTCGTAAAGCCCCGATGGTTACATCTAGAAAAGGAAAAAGGGTAGTGTTAAATGAAGAACCTTACGTGGAATCTGCGGTTAGATGGCAGGTTAAAATTGTGAGTATGTCGATAACATAGTAAAGAAATGTTGGGGTAATAAGGCGATGATATGACTAAATAGTCATTGTAATTGCTTCAAAAGGAATGAATATGGAAAGGCTACGTATGTGTTTCAGTAAGACACCTAAGTCTTATTATGTAAATGGTTTGCGAACAAGAAGGTAAAACATAAAAGGTGGAATAAGAAAGGAGTGTAGATTACAAGGATTGTAATGTTTAATGTTTATGGCGATACAATACGGAATTGCAAGATTTGTACTAAGATAGTTTTACTGGTTGGACAATGAATGGGATCGAAATAGTCAGAAAAGGTAGAAGAACAACATATATTATTCATTGAGATATATTTTGATGGAAGTTTTCTTACCCATGGTTCTGTATTGATAAAGATGTTATAACGTTATATTAATCTTTCTTTTTCAGTGTTGTCTGCGCATGAATGATCCACTTGCCGCCGCTGACGTGACCATCTCCAAAAGATATGCCTCAATCTGTGGCAGAAGAATTCTCGTTCTAGTTCTTCTTCTGCCTAATCTTTAGTACCGCTTGCGAATTATAAGCTGTTTGTGAAGAAGATAGAGTTGCATTTTCTTTTTAAGGAAAATTATGGGAAGGATAGGAGTATGCCTTAATATGACACTTGAGTAATTACGCAGATGATTTATGAGCCAATGAAGTAAAGAAATAGTGTAGATTATATTGTTAAAGACGTTATGCAGGGACATGAGTATAAATGTATACGAGTCATGGGTTTTTCGAAGGAATGTATAAGACGAAAGGTAGGACCAAGGTAAAGGGGATTATCCTTCAGGAAGTTTTACGACAACAGGATTATTGCTTTAGTAATGTAAGGCTATATAGCTAATGGGGGGAAAATAAGAAATGTCTCGAGAAAATTATCCAGAATAAGAGCAAGGGGCGAGGAACCAAGAAGGTAGAAATAGAATCCAGGAAGGATGGAAAATGGATAAGTTTAAGGTTGCAAAGTGATACAAGCTATGTTTTTCCTTAGCGATGAATTAGTAATCTAAAGGAGGTCTACTAAAAATTCGAACGCCTATACAACGAAGATATGTCAACGATCAGGATGGACCTATGAGAAGAAATCTTGTGCTAGCTATCATTACAGTGATTGGAAAAGAGAAAGATAATTACTAGAAAAAGGGTAAGGGAAACCATAAAGACCTCTTTGATAAGAGGTGGAGCCTGTACGTCAATAAGAGTATGTGAACTTTATATGTATATGTATCTGAACAGATGGACTAAAAGATGAGCAACTACTGTCAAGATTAATCGCGAAAAAATTGGGAATATGTACTTATAGGAAATGGGAAGATAAATGGGATATTAACCGTAAAATATTGGACCATTACCTTAAGGGGGGAAGACAAGACGATAAGTATTAGGTTAGAAGTATGCTTGGAAAGATGGTAACTGGAAGGGGTTAGAAACCACTTCAAAGAAATCGCACTAGCAAAAATATAAGTTGTAAGGATAAATTGTTGATTCAGACAGTCGTATGCCCGATCAGGCAAAAGTTAGGAAATAGAACTTCAGAGAAGAAGTTACTTGAAATTACAAGATAAGGAAGTAATGAAAGGTCCAGTGATGAAGAAATGAAGAAGGATTGGGCATGATGATACTCGGAGTTAAAGGATAAACTTAGATAAAAATATGTGATGTAGCCACCTTGAGTTAGTGGAACCGATATGAAGCCACTATATTGGAGGATGGTAGAGAGGCAAAACCATTCGAGTCAGGAACTAGCAACAACAACGTTGAGGAAAAGATATGGATTTGATGATAGAAGACAGATGAAGTAATAGGCCAATATTGAAGTAAGTGAGTACGTGATGGTAAATCCCCTATACCCAGAGCAACCTGCGATGAGTTATGATAGACACATGGCGACATAAAAGTGGCACCCCAGAGATAATATTCGAATCTCAGGCATAAGAGATTCAAAACGTAAGGGAACTGGAGCCAAGTTACGAGCGAAACGGAGTAAGATAAGACTGAATAAGGAACTAGAGGATAATAACGGTAGTAAGAAGGGGCGAGAAGAAGTAAGGTCGTATAAGATGACTTGTTTATGTTAAGTGAATAAAGACAGAGCTAGCACCGAAATGAATACGTCTACACATAAAAGTAGCAAGTCATTTGTTATAGCCCGTATTTCGTGCGCTCGGACATTTCGAAGAAGTCGTGGAATGTGGAAGGTAAGATCGTTTTCCAAAACTATTTTAATGCGCAAGTGGGTTATTAATATTATTATTTAGGAATATTGTTGATATGGAATATTGAGAAAGGTTGAGGGCGAAAAAGGAAAATTCGCAAAATAGTTCATGAAAATGTTTAAAAAGGCTAGGGGTAAAATGGTCATTTCATAAGAATTCAAGAAAGTTCCAAAAAGGGGCCATATTGGCCATGTGAAGAAAAAGAATGAAAAATGATGACCAAAATAAGTCATCTTTTATTTTAGAAAAAGTTCAAGAAAAAGAAAGAAAATTCTAGAAAAGAAAAGAAAAGTCTAGAAAAAAAAAAGAAAGAAGGGGGGGGGGGGGGGGCATGTGCCCCTCACATGCTTGCAAACACTATATATATATGCAAGTGGTCATCATTTTAATGAGAGAAAGACTTGGAGAGAAAGAAATAAAGAAAAAAAAAAAAAGAGAAAGAAAGAAGGAGGATTCGGCCAAACATGGCCTAAAGAGAGTGAAGGAGAAAAATTATTTTTCCCTAGCATTCCAAGCAATTGGAAGGTCCTCTACAACATGAAAGGGTTGTTGGAACAAGAACATCACTCATTTGCACAAATTCATAACCCTAGTCAAGTGGAAAGTTGAAGGAAAAAGGTAAGAACTAATCTTCCTTTATGTATTATGGATGCTTGGTACATGTTATGGTACGGAAAAATGAAGGAAAAACATGAAATCGATGATATTGAAGTGTGGCCGTGTGGTGTGTGGTAATGGCCGAATATATGTGTGTTGTGTTGTCTTGCAAGGGAAGAATGGATTGATTCTATGTAGAACGTTGTTTGTTGTTGTAATGTATGAAAAGATGAGAATTCATGGAAATGTGCATGTAGTGTATGTAGCATGTTGGTTGTTATTGAAATGCTAAGAAATGAGTAAAAATGCATGGAAGTATGTATAAAGTGTGGTGGTCGTGTGGTCCTTGTATGATGTAGGAGAAAATGAAACAATTCTATTTAGCATTTTGATTGTTATGTTATTGTTATATTGTATAGAGATGGATGAAAATGCATGAAGACATGTAAGGAGTGATTATGGTCGAAATAGGTGTTTTGGTAAGTTAGTGTAAATTGATGTAATTTGATATTCTAGTTGTTGTCGATATGGATCATGTAACGTGTAATGAAGGTTGTTGTCGAAGTTAATGCATACGAATGATCATGAAATACATGGTTGTTGTTGAAGTTGAAGGTTTCGGATAAAGTAGTAGGTTGATTGAGTTGTTGGAAGATTATGTGAATTGAATTGAATTGAATTGAATTAAATTGGATTGGATTGGATTGGTTATTGAAGTGTTGCTAGAATACTTGTTGGTATTGTTGATAGTTTGGCCAGGTTGAATTCCCGGATTGTTGTTGATTAAAAATTGGTCGAGATAGACTCTCGGGGACGATATATTTATAGGGGAGATGCTGCCGAAATTCCGGCAGACCATAAGTGAATAAACTTGAAAGGTTACGACAAGTACATGTCGATGAATCTAACGATAGTGCTGATTTTATTGAATGTAGACTAACAAGTTCGGACGAATAAACGTAGCTAGTAAGGCGCGGCGTTGGTATGTTAAGGCTACGCCCTTTCTTTTTATGGCATGATTCGTACGTGAGATGTGTTAAATGCTTCCATAGCGTTCTCATTTTCAAAAGTTAGAAGTAATGGTTTTAAGGCATGGTTTTCTTTCCTAAAAGTTTATAAATGTTTTTCAAAATATTCATTTTTTTTTTTCTAAAAACCAAGTTCATGATTTTGAAAGCTTTTATGACTAAAACGACGAATACGATTATATAACGACAATGATGATGCCCGATATGAGAAAGTGTCTATGACGAGTATGCCAAGGATATGTTCTTACTATGAATATGACGATACGAAATATTAAGCTATTTCTTGGATAATGACTATTTTAAAGGTTCCAAAGTATATGGAACGATGCTTTATGATCCTGTCCTATGTTTTTCGGTGATGTTGTCCTTCGTTGATAGTCTCGCCTTATAATTGTTCCTTCAAGGTGAGGCGTCATAAAGCCGGCGGTGGGGCAAACCCAATGGTGGGGAAAACCCAGTGGTGGGGCAAACCTCAGTAAGAACGCTGAGTCCCAAAGTGGGGGATGAGCGTAAGGCTTGTCTTAGGCGAATCCCACATTGGTTTAGGCGAATCCCACATTGGTTCGGGCAAATCCCACATCGGTGGATGCTTATTCCCATTCCATAATATAATCGGAGGTTACCGACCTTACGTCACTCCGATAAAGTTATAGCTTTTGATTGGGCTCTTATGCATGCTTAAGTTGTGACAGATTACACCGTGCCTAGATGGCCGGGCATGTCACCGCTAAGGCGGGCTGCTAAGTTTACACCGAGCCTAGAGGGCCGGGCACGATCACCACTAGCGGGCGGCATGAGATGGTTACCCCGGACACGGGAGGCCCGGACGCGGGCTAATGATGTTATGTGATTCAGACGGGTTATGTATGTATATCAAAGGAACAGTAAGCATGCATGATTCCGCCTTAGAGGCACTCAGATGTACGCATTACTCCTCTATACATGATATCTTCCATATGTACGACACGCCTTCACATGATATGTTCCATATGTACAAAGTTACGCTTTTACGATATGTCTCATATGTACAGGATATTCTCTCTCACATGACATGCTCTACCACTTTTACTATGTTACTTTCCGTGCCTTACATACTCGACAATGCTCGTATCGACCCTCTTCTTCGGCCGCGTTCATGCCGCGCGTACACCCGATGGACGAAAGCCGGGATAGAAGACGTTCCTGGGCCGGAGTTGGCAGGCCCCACTTGTTCTTGGAGTGCCGCCGAGTCGAGCTATATGCTAGGATCTCCGGATTGAAGTTAGAGACTTTGCGTACGCAGTCATGAGTGTAGTATGTCGGTTCGGACGCGGGCCATCAGCCCAACGCGTCCCGTTGTTTTATGTTTCAAAAAATAAAAAAATAAAAAATGAGGCTTATCTACGTTTTCTATTACTTGTTGACGTAAGAATTTTTGGAGGATTTGATATGTAACGAGAGTCAGCGGGTTCGCTCGGCTCCAAACGTGGGGTCGGGTGCCCATCACACCCTAGTAAAGTCGGGGTGTGACATCATTAAGGATTATGAGGAAAGTTGCAAGATGGCATGGGACTATGTATCACAGGAATGATATAAGTGTATAACGGACTACTAAGATAGGTACAGAATTCCAATTGTTGAAGTATGGTGCAACAAAAAATGTTAATAGTTGATATATCCCGTCTAAGGGACAATTAGAGGAGATATTCAGGAATCGAGTATTGTGTGTTTCTAATATAGTAGGATTGCACGGTAAGATCATGACTGAAGTTCACTATTCCCATATTCCACCTATTTAGAGGTAACAGAGATACATCATGACCTCAAAGAGCGGTATTGATGGATCGATGAGAAGAAGGTATTACAGAATCAACTATTTGTTTATAGGAGAAAATTGAGCACTAAAGGCCTAGTGGACTATGGTAGCATATAGAGATACTGGTATAGAAAGGGGAGATGATTATTATGGAATTTGTCATAGTGGAAAACCATGTAGAGATTTACATCAAAGAGATTGCTCGATTGTATGGCATTCTGGTTCTATTGTACATGCCTGGGGTCCCCAGTTCGTAGCTAGCCTCTAAAGATCCTTATAGAGTAATCTGGGAATACAGGTCAACCTCAACACTATTGTTTAGCCTCAGATAGATGAGCAAGCAAAGGACAATTTTCAGACGCTTAAAGATATGTTACGGACTTGTGTGTTGGACTTTAAAGGAAGTTGGGATAATTATGCTCCTCTTACTAAATTTGCATATGACAATAGCTCCTATGTCAGCTTTAGAAAGACTCCATATGAGACTGTGGATTCTCCCAGAGAGTAGTTGTGGTTAGAAAATTATATTTGTTTAGACTCGATGTGATACACCAGACCCCAGAGAAAAATGGAAGTTAGTCAGGATATCGTGTTCGTCAAAAGCGTCGGCTGAGGGTTTAAGATTTTAAGTGAGCAGTTGAGTGTTCCTAAAGATACATATGAATTGGAGTCGCCTCCAGATTTATTCACCAAGTCTTCCATATTTTCATGTTGTGGAAGCGCACTAGTCATGGTACTGATTGATAAGGTATAAATGACGTAAAAACCTATCATACGGAAAGTCCTGATAGTTATACAGACAGATAAATCCGTGAATTGAGGACTAAAGATGTGACCTCTGTAAAAGTTATGTGGCATAATAGGAACAGAAAAAGGATCACATGAAAGGTAGAAGAAACAACGAGGAATGAAGTTTTCATGTCTATTCCAGATTAAAGGTTCCACAATTTTAAAACTGCAATGAATTCCATCTTCATATGCCCATGATGATGCTAATTTGATGATCCGTGTTAAATGATGATTAAGGGAAAGATAAGGGACAGGATGAACACCTAAGGTAGCTGAGTACTGAATTTTATCCTCCTACGAGATTCTACGTATGATATGTTGTTAAATGATACATATGAGGTCCTACATTCGAGGACGAATGTTCCTAAGGAGAGAAGGATGTTACTGTTATGACCCAATTTGGCTAAGTCATGCGGGCACTTACCTTTTCCACCTCGGTAAGCGAACCCTCAACCCAATGAAAATAAAGACATAAAATAATTAATCAATCAAGCGGAGAGAATAATCACGTAAGTCTTACAATAATACATAATAGAAATAGTGCGAAAATAAGGAAATACCCCCAGGGTCTGGTCTAAGCCATACAAGAGCATATAAGTGAAAATATACAAGTCTGGAATATAATAATACATCAACTCTGTCTATGTCTCAGAATAAAGAATTAAGACATAATAAGAGGAGTCTTCAAGGCAGCGAATGTATCGTGCTCACCCTGTAAACTCAAAGCAGTCTTGATAGTGACTATCAGCCACGGGAGACGGAAAAAGACCCAACCTGGAACTCTGCACTCATAAAAGAATGCAACAAGTGCAGGTCAGTACAAAACCACAGTACTGGTAGGTATCGTAGGCCGACTAAGTAAAGCTAACATAATCTAGACCAAATAAGCAAGATAGGCATATAAATCAACAGGTATAAGTCAAACATAATTGGAACCAAGTACACATCATCGCCTAAGTAGAGCATCTAAACCCAAATGTGCTAGGTCTCAATATGTCCAATCCGAAACCAACATCACAAGTAAAACACCAAATCATCTCAATATAAGCCATGATGCAATCCAATGCAATAATGTATGAATGCAAATGCAATGCAATGCCATGCAATGCGTACACACATACTCCGGATGGAATAACTCCACGTCTCGACAAAGATAACCCAAGGTGACTCGCGAAGTCTAAGTGCCACTCATCCAGAATCTTTACCTAACAGATAGACGAGACTCTGAATCTTTGCCCACAGAGGGTTCTCACCGCCATCACCACGGGGATCCGCGGAGTCTATGCACTTGCTCAATCCATTATTCCGGGACTAACATTGGATATCGGACTCTCACATCACTCTCATTTGAAAAACTAAGCCCAGCTTATCATAGTGTTTCATCAAGTACCAACAGTGTATCAACAGTATATAATGAAATATGAGCATGCGTGTAATGTATGTGTCAACATCAATAATCAGATCAATATCATAAGTACCAACATGGGTACGCCAACAATATCATGAAAGACTACACAAGTCATACAGAACTTTATCCTCGTATCAACACCAACAACTATGGTACTACCATATCACAATCAAGATATAACAATAGTTACCAATATCTACTATCATCACGTGGCATCAAGCCAAGCACAGAAGAACAATCAAGTCACCACACAACGGGGTGGCTAACCCCAACACACAACAGGGCCCAACCTAAGACAATATTCAACCTAACTTCATACTCGAAGGTTCACATGCTTTCTTTGACACTATAATCTAAATATATGTTTCGCTACATGAAGTCTCACCAAGGGTAAGCCATAACCAACCTGGATGGCCGAATAACAATACACCAACAATCACTTTTTAGCCTTGCCCTTCCGCTGAGCCTCAAGATCAAAGAAGTCTAGGCATATTTGAAATCTAGATTAGAAATCATGAAGATTGATACCTATATTGCTATCATTCAAATTAGGTCAAAACCAACCCTAGAATTTGGGAAAACGGGCCCCACAAGGGCAAAATGAGAAACTCGGGGGTAAAATATCAAATTAAACACTAGGTGATCAAAACCCATCAACTAATTGCTAAATTAACTCAAAGATTCACCCAATTTCGAAATTCAAGTAAAATCCCTAATTTTGGGTATAAACCCTAACTCTTAGATTCAAGGATTCAAAGACTAATAATGGAAGATATATGATTAATAAACTTAGATATATCATAATCTAGCATAAACCCAATCAATTTCACCATTTAAAAGCCTAATTGGGATATCCATTAAAACCACTTTCATTTTCCATTACTAAGGAACTAATAAGGAAAGAGGAATTCTAAGATGATTAGTGTTGACACATAATTTTTAACCTCCCCCAATATATTTTAACTGCCCAGAGTCCCCGGGTAATAAATGAATGAGCTGAGTGTTTCTAAGGACTGGAATGATTTTTTTTTATTTTATAAATCATCCAGATTAATATTTCTTCCCTTAAATTGATATAAGAGATTTTCAATGCGTCATAAATTCATTTAGAAATTAATGAGTATTTTTTATAACTATTCTTATGAGGTTTTATTAGAAAAAGGAGGAAAAAGAAAAGGGTTTTATTTAGTTAAGTTATTTTAAAACTATTAAATATTTCTTGCAAATACTTCTTTTTAATATTTTGTAAAAGTCTGAGCAATTTGAATATTTGGATAATTAGGTTGTTTCCACCCTTTTAATTTCTAATTTTTATATGTAATCCACAAATTTATAAAAAATAGGCATAATCGCCCATAAATGTTTTAGTTAAGTCAATTAATTAATTATGTAGTGATTACCGCAAATAAATTTTTCATAAATATATTTTCTTATCAAATTAGCCAAATCTTGGTTATTTTGCAAAACAGGTCTGTTAACATTTTGTTTTATAAACCAGTTTAATTTATATATTTATTATTGCTAATTATATAGTTTAATGTCTTAATATATTAGTCAATCTATTAAAGGCCATTTTTGGCTCAAAAACAATTTTTGATTGACTTTCTTTAACTATTTTTATAAAGTAATCACGACTTAATTTTATATGATTAATACTTCTTCATTTTTTATGTTTTTCTAAATTACTTGTTTTTATATGTACACGAGTATACATCAAGTATACATATACATATACACAAGGTATATGCATATATACACTTGATGTATACAAAAGGCCCATCTTATTAAGTCACAAATTTGGACCGAGTCCAGCCCAACCAGGCTGTTACCCAGCCCAAACGTTTTATTTTCAAAATATCAAACCCCCCCCCCCCTCACACCCCTTTTCTTTTCATTTTCCCTAACCCTACCCCGTCTCTCTCTCTCTCTCTCTCTCTCTCTCTTACTATTCTAGGCAAACCCTAGTTGCTGCCCTTGAAATCTTACCTCTCTCATGACAAAAATGGCACGTGTGCGAGTTTGAGCTGACATGCACAGTGTATGTACGCCTATAATGGTGAAAGATCAACGTTCACACAGTTTTTTGTGCATTGCTTTACCTGAAAATGGTAAAATCTTCCCTTTATCATTATTTTTTCAATTTTTGTCGAAATCATCTTTGTTTGCTGCTTTTACAATTTGTTTTGAGGGTATTTTGTGATTTGTCCATTTTCATTTGCCAGATCGATCCAAGAGGGCCAGATCTGGCCGTATATTCATTCGTGTCGATCTGAACCATTGGTTTGATGTTTAAACTTCATCCCACATCGGTGTTTGTTGGTTTTGGTCTGAATTTCGGGGTTCTATAAATAAGAAACCCAGTCTTTGCACATGGAGGATCTGGTTTTTGGAAGAAAAAATTGAAAACTAGAAAATAGTAAGAAAAAGAGTTTAAGAGTAGAGTTTTTTAGAAAAGGAAAGTGAAAAACTTAGATTTTTTCAAGAAACTTTCCAGTCAAAATAATTTTAGAAGCCTAAACGAAAGGGGTTAGGCTCTAGTTGAAATATTTGGTTCTCATTCGCTTTATTTTTCCTTGTGTGTGGCTGAGTCTGTTGGTTTGGAAGCACAAGAGGATATCACATCCATTCTTCCCTTGGTTGCGCGTGTAAAAGGTAAACCTCAATTTAGTTTGTTTCATTTTTAGTTTAGCATTTAGTATTCTGCTTATGTTGCTTGGTTTGAATGTGTTTTGTAGACTAGATATGATTATTTTCCTCTGTCTTGTTGGGAATGTGTTTAATGCACGATTTCCTAGATAAACAGTAGAAAAATTGAGAAAAGATAAATAGAAATGCCATGATTAGAGTTCTTGAAAAGAGAAGAATGGCCATGAACTGCTTTTGACCTTATCTTTGTTCATAAGATCTTGAGACTTTTTGTGAAGTTGTAAATAAGGTGTTGGGCAGGTCCCTTTCCATTTTTCTTTGTCTTGCTTTTGAATTATTATAGGATTATTGAGCATGATCTTGAATAGATAAAGATGACCAATCTAAGTTCAGTTCTAAAAAGGAGATTTTTTTTTTTTTGGGGGGGGGGGGGGGTGAGACAGCTCATTTGTGGCACTGTGACATGATTAAAATTGACAACAATGTGTGTTTCTGATTACCATCTAGCCTAGCTATTTTCTATTCATCATGAAGCACTCTAATTGTGAAGTAATACTGATTGGCAAAAAAAAAGCTTTGTTGGACTGTTGAAATTTGACCTATGTTTCTGGACGTGATCTGTGGTATTTTCCTTTTTTTTTTTCCCTAAGATTTAATGAATGAAGGAAGTTTAGCTAGGAATATGCATCTGTGGTATTAAATCTTTTAAGTGTGATGGTGAAGTGACTCATTGCTTCTTTCCTTTAAAACAGTCCTACACTTGAAATAAAATAGAACAAGACCAGTCTATTTGTTATTTGCTTGGATAATGGAATAAAGGGTGAATCAGGATCATTGCCCCCTTTAGATTTGGGGTTTGCTTGTTTTGTCCATGACTACGACTGTATTGGTATTATCACCTGGAGTAGGTTGTGTGTGATCAATTATGATTTGTGATATATGAATGCTGAGTGTCCATGATCCATGGCAGAAGTCGTAGAAGCTGTTGAGAACATGATACTTAAATATCAATCATGTTTTCCTTGGTCTGCTCAAAGTTGTTTTACCTTGTGTGAACTTGTCTGCTTGTGCTTATGGCAAATAATGCTTAAAGTGCCAATCCTGTTTTCCTTGGTCTACTCAAATTATCTTACCTTGTGTGAACTTCTCTGCTTGTGCACCTGGCGTTCATAATTGACTCAATAGTCTATGTCACAGGCTCATATCTAGTAATAGTTTATCTGCCTAAGTATGTAGAACTTAATGAGAAAATAAAAGCAACAGGAGAAATAATGGAATCACAAGTTCATGTCATCCTCTAGAAGTAACTAAGATTGTTTAACTTGCTAAATGACTAGTGAATTAACTGCCAACTTCATCACCCAGTCATGCTAAAGCTAAGAAGAGTATAGAATAAAAAATGGAATGAGAATAATGTTAAAAAGAGGTATGCTTTTCTTATTTGTGACTCTTTGCTAACACTGCCTTATTGATTGGTTTTACTTAAAGAATGAAGTAATAAGGCAAGGAGAGTAGAGGGTTGATATCTTGCTTTTGAATCTGTGACTACTTGTATCCATATGTGAGTCTGAATTTGGTAAAAGGTCATGAATGCCATATTTGAGAGTCTGAAATATTGAAAGAAGAAAAAGGGAAAAGAGGCAATATGACATTTTTTTTATTTGCTCAAGTTCTGAACAACCTAGACTAAAACCTCACTCTGTAACATGACTATCTTCTCTGCTATTCTGTGTGTATAAGGCAATTAGTATAGTAGTGATGATCATTTATTTTTAACTGTCTAGGCACAAAAGATAGAAACAGATGGAAAGAAGTTTAATGATAGCAATCTAAGTAAGAGGAGTATAAAGAAATGAAATAGGGGTAAATAGTCTTTAAGAATGAAAAGGGGAAACAATTTGACTGTTTGATTTGTGAAATGCCTAATGTTATCTAATCTGTGATTGCAAAATAAGTAATAAAAGGACATGATTGCATGATATAAGGCTGAAAGCCACTTAACTAGACAGGGAAGGTCTTTTAAAGACACCTTAGAGGAGATTCGGGAAAGGGTCAATCACTTGCTTGACCCATAGTACCTTTTCTTCCAAATAAGAGGTTGTCATGGCCTCCCTCTCAAGTTATAGGGGTGCAGCCTCTTACCCCTTACACTTAGAGATCACCTTGTCATGCTGTTGAAACTGCTCAACCTAAAACTGGATCACTTTTTCTGTTGTGTCTGCCTCATCATGCCTTAAGGGGGAGTATTTAGATTAGTTGGGATTTTGTAAGTAAAATTGGAAAGAAGTTTCTTTTATTCTGAATATTGCCTGTCTTGACAAATAAAAAGGGAAGAATCCTTCCCCT
Organism: Lycium ferocissimum; assembly: GCF_029784015.1. Taxonomy (NCBI): domain Eukaryota; kingdom Viridiplantae; phylum Streptophyta; class Magnoliopsida; order Solanales; family Solanaceae; genus Lycium; species Lycium ferocissimum. The sequence goes on from NC_081344.1 coordinate 58,460,891, forward strand.
TTGTGAAAAGGATCTGGTGACACTTAACAGCTTAGGTAAATCAGGCTTGTAATTTGGATGTTATATGTATCTTGTGTGAATTTGTAATCATAACTTGTTGTTCTGAAAGTAATTTGTTCCTTGCCCTTCTACCTTAAGCTTCAGTAAATGATTCTTGAAGGGCAAGAAGGCCCATAGTGCCATTGCAATCATAGTAACAGTATAGGTTAAGGGAGAGGGGTATATTTGGCCTTCTTCTTACATATATGATTTCTCTGAATTCCAGACCATGGCTTTTTTTTTTCTTTTCTGAATTAAGTTACTTGAACCTTGATGCACAGAATCATGTAATAGATGAAGTTAGGCTCATTCTAGATATGCCAAAAGGAAGTTGTTTTCCTGCTATGCATGTGAAGTTGGGAATCTGTGAAACTTAATCAATTTTTTAAGGAAGGTAAAGGTTAAGAGTCTTGTCATAACCAAGTGCATCTCTTAAGTCAATTGAAATTTCCTGCCAATAAGGTAGTGTCAAGGGAAGTGCCAGAATAGTTTAAATAATGAAGAACATAGACATTTTGAGACTGTAATCTGCCTAGTTGTTCATTCCATTTAAAATAAGGATGACTGATTAGACTTAGGACTCGCATAATCTACATAAAAACTCAGTGGTTTAAAAGAGGCCTGGACAGTTGGTTCTATAGATGTTTCCAGTTTGGTCTTCAGTGTTGTATTTGACTTGCACTGTGTTCTGTGAAAATGTGTACTGATGAAAGATTCTAGGCTGTGCGTGCTTGGTTTTGATTAAGCATTGTTGTTCAGACTGTGACATGCACCTATCTGTTTATCTTGATTCTCTTGAGAGAGATCACTCAAAGTTTAGAATATATATAACTTTGAGGGCAATCAAGTATTCATTTAAAGTATCCATGAACCATTAGGAGCCATTTAGGATTTAGGTTTATACAGTTGTAGGCACACCTTATGTATGTGAATTTACTATGATAACACTATGTTTAGAGGAGGATTCCCCTTTGAGTTTTTACATGCTTTGCCACATCTATCTGATCCCATGTTGCTGGGAGCTATATGTGATTAATTTGCTAAGATTTGTTTGGTTAAGTTGAGTTTGGACTGTGCTATGATCATAGAATTACTTATGTCTCATGTCTCAGTTATGTTTTCTCCTCACTGGTCTCAGTTATATTCTTAAGATAATAGTAATTCAATACATATGTATATTGGGTATATTTCCTTTTGCCCTAAGGCCATGTGGTGATGCATGTGAAGCTGTGTTCTCTTGGGTTGTGGTTTGAGATGCATGTTAGGTAAAGGGGGGTCTAGTTTGAACCCTTCCCGAATGACCAGCCATGCCGGAAGGTTCATGAAACCTCTTGGAACTTGTGCGGCATTCGGATAAAAAGGGGTTGATGACTTGACTTTCCACCATCTAATTTGGGATGTTTTGAGTTTGAAAACATAGAACACATGTGCTTCACATGGTCCTTTGGGTGAGTGCGATATACTATGTATGCATATGTGGTAAGTCCACACATAGAATAGGACTAGTAGAATAGTAGCGTACCTTGCATATATATGTGTGTGTATATTATACGTGTGATAAGGACAGAAAAATATAAACTAACCAGGGTCCTTTGTTGTTTTTCCCCTCCTCCATTGCATGGCCACGCTGGCCGAGGTCCAGCCGTCTTGTTGGGCTAAAAGCCCAATAAGGAATACATCTTTCAAATGCCTTTTGAGTCCAAAAGAGCAAAGGGAAGATAATATATTGAAGGCCCAATCATGGGTAAAAATGATATGAAGGCCCAGCCCTGGGTAAAAATAGTTGGGGTTTGGTACACCCCATTTATTTCATTTCAATTCATACTGCTGCATATTATTTTCTTCTTGTATTAATTGATTGCTTGTAAACCCACAGAATTATTGGAACCCTTTTATTACAAATTAGGCATCTTAGGAAAACGATACATATGCCGTTTAGTTTTGACTCTAGCACCTGATTTTTTTTAAAAATTTTGGGACCACGTACTGATTTTAAAAGTATTTCAAAAAATAGTAGATGGACGCTACAATTTGACTAAGTAGTAAACTAAGAGGTTTTCTCAAACATCGCCAAAAATGGTAAACAAACCTGTGAAAACTCTAGAGAAAGGATAGATTACGCAGGAAGGGGGATTTACTTCTCAAAGCATTTTTAAAAAGCACCTTTTTCTGGGTTTTTGTAAAACAACTTGTTTTTGTAAAACAACTTTGGTATTTTAGGCTGCAACCCACTAAATTTTTCTCGAGAAAAATATATTCATTGAATTATGTTGGGTTGAACCCCACTCTGCTTGGCATTTTTAAAAACGAAATAACAAGAGGATCCTTTTTAAACCAAAGAATGCTCACCTGATTTTTTTTCGAATAAAATTATGGCTAAATAAACCTGACCAAAGGCCTATGTTCAAGATAATTAGAAATAGGAATTGACTTGGCTAAATCAATCCAAGTACTCTGTATTTTTTTTTTTTTAAATCAGGTCATTTGTTTCAAAAAGCCCACCGTGCCTTTTTTATCAAACCAGTCGGTAGTTTGGGGCGAAGGCCCACAAATTTCAAACAGATTAGTCATTTTTATTGTAAAAGGAAATGACTTTTACTTGAAAGTAAGTTCCTATCCCTTAATTAAAAGTTAGGATAAAATAGCTATAAAAATGGAAGTATTTTTAGAAGGGGATGTATAAATGGGACGTATTAATCACGGGTATAATCCACTTTTTTTTTTTCCTAAAAACAATCGCGCCAAATATGTAAAGATTTTAAAGAGTCTAAACAATTAAGGTCACGCTTAATTCATAACAAACTCTAGGTAAGGATATTCCGAAAGCGTATTAGACGGATTAACCCGGTTCATGTGTGAGTAAAGCATGGATAAAATTTGAATACTCAAAACCCAATAAATAAATGAACCCTCTACTTTTCGTTTACTATAAGTAAGATTATTATCCTTATATATAAAAGGAATTATTTGTACTTGGATATCATAAATCCAAACCTAAATACCCTGTATATAAAGGGAATATATTCAACTTTTTTTTTTCTTTTCAAAAAATGATATGCTATAGGACAATTCTTTTGCGGGAAATAAACACTAAATAAACGGTTCATGCAAATACTCACACATTGGAACTCGAAGGTCAACTGTATAGTACGGATCCTTAATACTGGGGTGCCTAACACCTTCCCCAGGGGATCACCAGAACCCTTACCTGAAACTTTGAATTAAGAAGGTTTTTTTCACGGTGTATGAAATAAACCCTTCAAAAATGATTTTCCTAATTTCGTAAAAATTAGGTGGCTACTCTTTTAAAACAAAGTCCAAAAGAGTACCAACGATTTCGAAGTAGCTTTTCCGAGCGCTAACCCCGCCTGCAAAAATGCGAACTGTTACAATTAAGAATAAGGAATTAGTCAGAAGATTAGTAAGAAGATTAGCAAGACTTACCACCAAGAGTTCTCCCCAAGAATCTTCTAGAACAGTTCCTAAGAGCTCAATTTTCATAATGGTGATAAATGATAGACTAAGGGCTTTTTAATACACACTTCATGAAATAACAGCCCGATATCGTCACGGCGGCATTGGGGCCGCCACGGCGCCACTGCCCCAGCGTCCTCTCAGACTGTCGGGATGGTTTGGGCGAACCAAGCTTGGCCGCCCCAGCGGCCGTGCCACCGCTACGGCGGTGCCACGGGGACAGCATTGGTGGACACCAGGTACCAAAATCCCAAACATTTTTCTAAGTCTCAATCGGAATCCCGAACCACTCCCGAGGCCATCTGCTCGCAAACCACATACACAGACCCACATAAAAACACGTTATGAACGCACTCGTAGCCTTAGAATTTCCAACGGAGGTCTCGTTGATTGAGTCAACCCCCGATACCTCATTTCCAACTTCCCAACCCAAGTCCCAAAATGCATCCGAGTGCACTGGGAATCAAACCAGATATGCACAAAAGTTCTAAATGACCATCCAGACCTCATGAAATCAACGAATTTTTGAAAAAGGTCCGTTTACCCAAAAGTCAACTTTGAGTCAACTCTTTTTCGCTTAAAGCCCAAATTTCACAAAAAGTAGCTCGAATCAAGTCTAGATACCTCGGGAAGAGTGTTAATGGTCCCCTCGGGTCAAAAGTGAGCTAACCAAGCTCGAAAAAAGGATGAAAGTGCCGGAAAGACTATAACGACCAAACGGGTCATTATAGTTACACCTCATAAAATTGTTGCATCATTTAGGTCGTAAGTAAACTAATGTAAGGCCAGAGAGGCCATGGAGCTCCTATAAGGCCAAGAAAGACCTTAACAAATGTTAAGCATATAACATAAGGTTTCGGGGTTAAACAAATCAACAATGTTATAACCCGTACTTTCGAGGTTAAACAAGAAGTTCTTTATATGCTAAGGAGGTCGTAATTTTAAGGTAATTGATCCATATAATATTTGTATGTTAAGTCGGCGGAAAGTTGTAAAATAAAAGTCGGCGGAAAGTATCGCAAGTTACGTTCTTAAATTTGCTTAAATTTGGGTCAAATGTCACTGAGCTTTTCTCCGAATGTACTTGGAGTTACGGAGCATTCCATCCATAAAATTGAAGGTCTATGAGTCTAGTTTCCAATGCATTAAACCGCTCATCCATACAACATCAGAATAGAGAGATATTTGTATTTTTGCGAGACTGCGTAGTCAGCCTCGCTGGGACCCACTTAGGTGGTGGCCAACCTTGGCTTGTTTTAAAAACGTTTGGGGGCCTATCTTACATAATTTTTTGACCAAAATTAACCCAAAACTCTCCTAAGATCTCTTAACAGATTCCTAAAGAGTTCAAGGCAAAATCCAAGGGTTCATAACCAAATCCAACACCAAAAGCTAGCTAAAGTAAAGAACACCAACTCTAAGATGTTGTGAAGTGAACAAGGGTGGATGTGAGCTGGATCAAGTTTGGATTTTAGGTTTTATCTACTTTGTAAGGTATGTATTACTTCCCTTTTGTTGTGTTTAAGCTTAATTCCATATTGGTGAGGTTGTTTGAAGCAAAATACTACAAGATGGCATTGAAATAGCCTAAGATATGGCTACTATTTTGTTGGGCTATTTTGAGGTGATAAATATGATTTATGATGGCTGGAAATTATGGAATATAACATGAATATGTTGTGACTTCTATTGTTAAAATTATTCATGTATTAATTAAGTGAACTGAAGAAGAAAACATGTAAAAACTATGAATTGAAAGGGAAGGTTGAAGTGTAGGCGTGTGGACTACTTTGAATGTTGTTTTTTGGATGTTTTGAGTTGTGAATGATATGGTAAGCCTAAGTATAATGTCACAAGTAGTGCAGAGAGATTTATGAAACAAGAATTGAATTCAGATTATGTGTCGTTATTCGTAAATCGAGCTTGCTGCTCAATATGATTGTTGAAGTAATCGGAAAGCTTATATTGATTTGTATTGTGTTGTTGGGCTGTTTAATGACCCTTAGTGGTCTATGGGATGTAGTATAAATAGGGGAGGTGCTGCTCGTTTTCTCGTAGGATATGTGGTTAGTAAAACGTGATGGTTACAATAGTTATAATGATGATAGTATCTTTTTCCTTATTGTAGATGCAAGAAAATTGTGTTGAGCTTGGTGGTTGATTGAAGAGGAGATTACAAGGTATGTTAAGGCTATTCCTTTCTATTGGCATGATCAGAATGAAACAAATGTAATCCATAATGGCTCTATTCTTAGAAAGTGTTAGAAGATTATGCTCTTTTTTCCATATGACGATTCTTATGTTATCTTATAATCCATCGATCCTTGAAAGAAGTTATGTTGAAGATGTTAGTTCTATAATGATAATCGGAGGTGCAACTACCTTATGCCACTCTGATAGATTCAGATTGTCTTCTTATCATTCATGCATTATGTATATATATGTCGCTATTTTATGACATTGAGCCGTGCTATAGTCGGCTGGGTGTGGTACTTATTGTGCACATCACTGCAGTTGGGTATGGTTTGATGATGATAGCCCCAAAAAGCATCTTAATGATGATGATACAGCCTCAACGTATGGCTTATGTATATGTGTATGTTTTAAAAGAAAACATGCATGTCATACGCTGTTTTAAAAGAAAACATGCATGTCATATGCCCTCAGAGGCATTCAAATGTACAGGTTGACTCTCTTTTATCACATGTCATCTTCATGTCTTTTGTCACAACCCAATTTCACAAAGTCGCACGGGTACCTCCCTATCCCACCTCGATAGGCGAACCCTTAATTCGACATTCACAACCCAGTATATATATAGCGGAAGAAAATAAAGCAACGAAGCCTGTCATTTGAATGTATAATAAATGCGGAAGTAATCATAAATCACCCCAGTATCTGGTCTGGTCATACAAGAGCACTAACTAAATACTACAAGTCTGAAGATGAAAAAGTCTCATAATACAATTGTCTCAAATTAAGAGTAAGACAAGTAAGTAAGGGAAAAAACATCCGGGCAGCGGCCGTCATCGTGCTTACCGTAGAATGACTCTACAGCAGCCTAGCCAATCAGCCGCAGGGAAAAGAGTGAACCTATCTAATACTCTGCATCCATAAAAGAATGTATCACACCTCACCCTTGGCAAGGCGTGATTGGCACCCGGCACCTTACAGGAACCGAGCGAACCAACTTATAACTTACATCTTTCGTGTCTCAAATGGAAACAATAAGTTGAAGAGGCTAAATATGAACATAATATCATGCATAAGTGAATGTACAATAGACCCATGATGCCGACATTACTACTGTCACACTATGACTAAGGCACATGCACAAGAAGCGTCTGCAAAGCCTCTATGAACATGACTGAAGTATATAAGTCGGGATAGGGCCCCCGACATACCCTCTTGTCACAAAAAAACATATGCAACATAGACTCGGTAATGCTCCAGGAAAAAGTGAAGCTTACCAATCAAAACTGTAGGTAGTTGTGGCAGGAGCTCAAAAATGTGGCGAGCTACAAATTTAGTTGAACTCGAATTATGAGTTTGCCATAAGTGCACTGCGAAGGATAATAAATGGCGAAGAAACATTATGTATATATGTATTTCGGATATCGATATAACTGGCCTTGGAAAGAAACATAACCATTATGCACATTAGCGACAAAGTAAGGTTGAATAAGCAATTGGAATGTAAGGTTAAGCGAGGCAGTGACAGGAATGTAAGGGAATAGCGAGCCTGACTAACGAGCTACCAGAAGGCGGTAAAGTGCATACTTAAAAATCAACGAGTATAAAAAGATAGCCCGAGATGGTACCAAAGGAGTAAACGCAAAGAGGACGCCATAAATGAGAAAGGTAATTGCCCACTAACAAGGAACAAGCGAGAAAAGAGTACTTACGGGCCGATAGTTATGGCACGATAAGCAAGACTACAATAATGGAGACAAAACGAGAGCGAGGTGCTAGTTAATTTCCGACCATGTACATGAGGACAAAGAAGTGGAAGAAGCTGACTGAAAGCAATGAAAGAGTTAAAGAAAGATGAGAAGAGACTGAACCAAGTTATAATCTAAGAAAACAGTAATCGGACCCTAAGGGAACAATAACAATTCTAAGGAATCAAAGATGGTTTTGTGGGTTGGCAATACTGCAACATTCGAGGACGAATGTTTCTAAGGGGGGAAGGATGTTACACGCTCGTAGTTTACAGACGTTGAGACTCATTAGGTATTAGCTATTCAATTGCAGACATCGGAGTATTGTCGAGAAGATGCAAGATCATAGATGCTCGTGTTATGATTATAAGAGTCCGAGTTCGCGTAACGGGTTATAGGAGGATTGAAGATAAAGGAACTAAGGATTAAGTTTCGGAGGCTTTGAAGGAAAGTTGGGCAAGGTTTGGTACGAAAATTTCGGTTTAACTAGAAGAAGAATATGTTTTAGTATATTAAGAGTTTTGAAGTGAAACAAAAGTCTAAAGTGAAGTTCGGGAAGTCTAGTTCCCAACGCAACAAACCGCTCCTGAATAGGACATCGGGGTAAGGAGATATGGACATTATAAGTCGAGCTGCGGTGCCGGGAAAATGGTGCAACGCGCCGGAGGGCGCGAACGCGCGCGTATACTAAGGCCAACACGGCGAACACGCCACTATGAGGCGTGAACGCGCCGACCAAAACGAGGCCCGGGTTCAGGATGAGGGTTATATTATAAGAATGTAATAATAACATTTATATGACATTTGGAGACCCTATGGGGTGAATTTGTTCATATGGCACTTAATGAAAAGCCCTCGTTGCTGCACGCTAAGTGGGGCCCACATGCCGGAGTATTATAAAGGACATATGAAGAGACATATGAGTAGTACATGGAAAGTTGAGAAAGTACTAAGAAGGACCCATAATCCAAATATGGGCATAAGCCCTCCAAAAGGACGATTTAAGGAAACATTTTCGGATGATCGACTTGGAGGAGCCAACATTCCTGATAAGTTTAGATTTGAAAAACACGATAATGAAAGTTGTAGATAATTGAAAGAGCTTTCCAACCATAGGTTGTGGGACCTCGCAAGATATGAGGATCAAAAGTTATGACCTTTTCTTTGAACGAATGCGCGAACGAGAAAATTTAAACTGCGCGAAACCTTGAGAAGACACGCGATCGCGAACGATTTCGGAGGCGGTATGACTGAATTCTGGAGCTTTGTCAAGGACAATCCCATTTCTTCACAAAACACCCCAACCTCTCCAAAATTGGAGATTTCTCCCAACCCCCGAGCCAACTTTTTAGCTTGAGCCGAGGTATAATTTTCAAATTCGGTCGGATAGTATAGTTATTGTTGCGAGAATCATATAGCGGTGTGTTGTGGCCTAAACTTAGCATGGAAAAGTGAAGATACAATAATAATAATAAAGGAGAAAGGTATAGATCTACATTTATGTTAATGTTTAGCTTATTCGGAAATAGAGCGGTAAAATGATTGTATAATGAGTTGTGAGTTATGGAAGTTGGGAAACAGTGTGTGGGCTGTTTTATATAATATTTTGGTATGGGAAATGATGTTATTAATGTTGGTATTGTTATTGTTGTTGATTGGTTGTTGAATTGAAAATTCGGGCTAGGCATATTAACAGGGGAGATGCTGCCCGATTTTCGGCAGAATATAGAATAGTTTGATTTGAAACTTGGAATAAGTGTGCGATAAAGAGGCTAACGTTAGTGTAAATACTCTTAAATGTAGACTTGGATCGGACGGGTATAGCGTAACTAATAGGGAGTTGAACATGTATGTTATGGCTTTCATACTTTTCTTTCAAAGAAACAATGATTCATTTTATGTTATGATTTCATAAATGTTTCTCTTAGCCTTGTTTTCAAAAACTCGAAGTTCATGACTCTTAAAGCCTCTTATGATGTTAAATGGAATATGTTCTATGATTATTGTGACGATGATGATATTTTCTTCTTTGAAACTCCGAAGCTATGATTTGGGGGCAATATGAGATTAGAGCCATTTGAATCCCGACCGATTTTGGATGGTCTCCCTATTTACTCGTTCTCAGGGAGATAAATTGTTTTTTTTTCGGTTATCTAAGTTCATGATTCTCGGCTCCCAATGTTGATTTCATCTTGCGATGGTTGACCCTTAAGGAATGATTAGTGACAACGGTAATGCTAATAATGATGTTGATTTCTTTTTGTTTTTTTTTTTAATATATATAGATTATTTCCCGGGGCCCCGGGCGGACGGATAACAGGAGTCCCAAAAGGGCCCTCGGATAACACCGAGTCCCGAAAGGGCGGGGGACGGATAACAGAGTCCCGAAAGGGGGCGGATCCCGAGTCCCGAAAGGGGGCCGGATCACACCGCGTCCCGAAAGGGGGGTCGGATGACATCGGGGCCGAAAGGGGACGGGTATGATAGATGTGTATAGTAAGTGTATGTGAATGCATATGTATATATGGATTGATGAAATTTTTTTTTTTGAATGTTTAATCAGTCTTAAGAAGAGTATGATGTATAATTACTTACTTTATCTTGTTTTCTTTTCGATATCATCTATTTTAAAGCCTTTTCACGGTATTTGCTCGTATTACGTCCCTTTTTGTGGATGCCGTTTATGCCCCGTGTAGATAACGAGCGGGTCTTTTCGGTTCGGTCCGGTTTTTATTGGAGCTCACCTTCCCGGGGGATTGCCAGTGTGTTATATGTTTTGTGACAAGGGGAGCCCGTCCCGTTTTTATATTACATGTTCATAGAGACTTTGGACATTTTGTGTACCTTAGTCATAGTGTGACAGATTTATCATGGGCATTTTCATTCCAAGCATGATATTATGTTCTATTTAGCCTCGAACAGTTTTATTTGAGACACGGTAAGTTATAAATTGGGTTGCCGGGTTCGTAAGGTGCCGGGGGCCAAACACGCCTTGCCAAGGGGGGGGGTATAAAAAACAAGGTAGGGCGGACAAAACAACGGTCGGTAGGGATCATAGGCCCACTAAGATAGTTGAATATATAAAGACTAAGGTAAAAGAAAACAAGTAAAACAGAGCAAGTCTTGCTTATCCACGTAATCCCCTTCATACCAACCCTTTTGTTATGGCAACTATTCTCTTTTCCCATATTCACTATATCAAAAAAATCCTATAGATCACCCCGTATTAACTTAAACAACGAAAATTTCCTCTAACCAAGTCATTAAAACCAAAAAAATAGTTAAAACAATGGAATAGAGGTATGAA
>NC_081344.1:58471751-58504756 GCF_029784015.1 Lycium ferocissimum
GAATCTACAGGCCACAAGTCCGATCAAACAAGTCACAAGAAATACCAAACCCTAAGGCAACATCCAATCCAAACTTCGTACTCGAAGGTTTACATGAATCTCTGACAATATTATCTAAATATACGCTTCGCTAGCCAAAGTCTCACCACAAAGGTAAGCTATAACCTATCAAGAACGCCGAACAACAAATCACGGACCACGAGCTAATTCCCTGCCTTCACTGTGAGTTTCTACACAATCAAACTCTAATCAAATAGAGATTGTATGTAAGAATACGAGAAGAACAACACCATTTTGGTTATATTCTATTCGGGTCAAACCCGCTCCTTAATTTAAGAAAACGGAACTTAAGGGCAAAATGGGAATTGTACAATCAAAATACCAATTTCAACACCAATTAACCCAAACCCATCGTTAAAATCAAAGGCATGTTCAACTAATCCTAAAATCCCTTTTATATGAAAAACCCCCCAATTTGTGTCTAAGAACCCTAATTTTTGATTCAAGAATTTCTATGAAATAATCATGGGTTATTTATTACTAAGCATGGAAATATGATAATTTATCATAAACATCAACAATTTCATCATTTAACTCCATCTATTCATCAATTTCGTTTTTAACACTTTTTCTCCCAAAACCCATGAAAACCCTCTTTGATTCTAGTTATTACGAGGTTAGAATCATGCAATAATAAATTCTAGTCATCAAATCCATGCTTAATAGAGCTAACCCAAGCAACAAATTAAGATTTAAAAACCTAGAAGGAATACTCATGAAACCCACTTTCATTCTTCAAGTTCTATGGTTTTTCTAACCATGGATTCTTATTAGGGAAGGTAAAAGAAAGAGATTAAGATCAGGGAACTTACCCTCATGAGAAATATGATCAAACCCCCTTCAAATCACCTCCAAGATTCTATGGAATGTAATTTTTGGAATGGGAGGAAGAAGGGTTTCATAAGGCATTTAAATGAAAAATCTGGCCCGTCGACCGCTTCGGCGGTTCGGCCATCGTTTTGGCGCATCATTTTCGCGCATAAAATTTTGGTGGTTCAGCCACCACTTCAGTGGTTCGGCCATTGTTTTCGTGCATTGCTTCGGCGGCTCGGCCGCCGCTTCGGCGGTCACCAGACGCCAGAAAATTATGGTGTCTTCAAAACTTGAAATCGACCCTTGGAAGCATCCCGGAACCTCTCGGACACAAACCAAATATGTAGATATACATGAAAATATGCTACGAATGCATTCGTGGCCTTGGAATTCCCATTGGAGGTCTCGTTGACCGAGTCAACCCCTGATACCTTAAAATTAACTTTCCAACCCCAGTCTCAAAATACACTCGAGTGTATTGGAAACCAAACCAATTATGCACACAAGTTCTAAATGACCATCTGGACCTCTCGAAATCAATGAATTTTTGAAAAAGGTCCGTTTACCCAAAAGTCAACATTGAGTCAACTTTTTTTTTTTTAGGAGAACCACCCAGATCCAAAATTAGATCCTGGGTGGTATTTTATTAATGTGATAAAAGAATACATTGAGGGGGGGGGGGGGGGCTTAAACCTTACCCCTATGTAAGTGATGTAAACTGGACATTTCCAGTTTAATGCATGATATTTACATCATGATATATACAACCTATATGTACTAATATGATGCGTGCTCTGACTTATACATATGAGAAACTATATGATGCATGGATGCTCCTATGTACATATTTCTTCTAACACTTATTTTTAGTTAGTGTTAGCAGAAATCTATATTACATTAGTTCTAATGCAATTTCTACCCTATCACATACCCCTACTCAAGGAGGATCAAAATAGAATTGAGCATTGTTAAGGGGCCTTGATCTAACTATAGGCAATCCCCATCTGTCCACATTGATACTACTTCTTACTGGTTTTGGCAGATCCTTATATTCATTATATTCTCTGATGTCATTGTGTGTGTGACTGATCTGAGCCAACTTATCAGCAGCTTGGTTTGCTTCTCTTAAGCAATGTCTAAGTTGAATCTGAAATGATTGCATTATTCGTTGGATCCATTTGACTATTTGAGCTATATTCCATGGAGGCTTGACCTTCCCTTGGATGGCATGGATGAGCAGTAGAGAGTCTGATTCTATACTGATCTTCTGCCATCCTTTAGATATACACCATTCCAGACCATATTGTAAAGCTTTGGCCTCAGCCCAATTACTTGTACCCTTGCCTAGATTGATGCTAAATCCATAGATCAGCTTTCTTGCTGTTGATTTGACCACCCCTCCTTGACCACAATCTTCTGTTCTACAACTTCCATCACTATTAGGTTTGATAAAATCTGTAGCTGGTGGATACCATTTGACTAGTTTGATACTCCTCTCAAGGTATACATAACCAAAATTGCTGCATATTTTCCCCCAATCCAATTCATTTTTGAAAAGAGGGAAACACTTGTTTGCTACTTGAGATAACAGAGTACTCATATTCTTCATTGTAAGCTCCTGTTGTATTCTATAGAGCTGAATCTTATATTGCACCTCACCTTCCATATTTCCCAACAAATTATGTGAGGTAGCACTGATTTGATTATTTTAGCTAGGGGATTCCTTGTGTACAACCCCCACTAATTTATCAAAATCTGTCTGAGAGGAGTATTTTGTACTGTGATGCCCAAAGGATTACACATTATTGTCCAAATCTGCTGAGCAATTTCACTTTGCCCAAATAAGTGTTCCACAGTTTCTATTTTGTGTTCTGAGCAGCAACAACAGATTGAAGGACCATGAATATTGAGCTTACCTATCCTATCATCAGTTGATAGTTTGTTTTTCAGCATTCTCCAGAGATGGAAGTTTATTTTAAGAGACACATTCTTGTTCCATGTCCTTTTGTCATGCAGTCACCTTCCTTTCTTTTCGTTAGCAAATTCCAAGCCGAAGTTATTGTAAAATCCCCTTCAGGGTTAGGTGTCTATATAGCCTTGTCCTGCTTGTATGGTATGAAATTGATAGTAATATGTTGTATAGCATTCTTGATTATCCCTGGTACTCTATAGCCTGCCCTGTTCCAGTTCCATATTCCATTGTCAGAGACCTCATTTAGGTAGCTGTTGTTAAGAGTCTGATCCTCAGGCATTAATTTATACAGTGCCCCTTCTCTACTCCAATTGTCATACCAAAATGAGACCTCGCCCTTGTCCAATTTCCCGGATGATGTTATCATCAATCCGCACTTTTATTTTCTCGCATTTCCCTCCAAATTTGTGATTGAGATCCTATCACTTTTCTGATGATAGGATTCTTCTTGGAGCAGTATTTTGTCATCATATAGTCTCTCCAAAGTGATTTATTTGTCCTCAGATTCCACCATTGTCTTGCTAAACATGCTTTACTCATATCTCTGATACATCTAAAGCCAGCCCCTCCTTCTGCATAAGGGAAACACATGTTTTCCCATTTACTCCAATGATGCTTCTTCACATTATCTTTGTCATTCCATAGAAATCTAGCAACAGCTCTTTCTAACTGTTCAAAGGTGCCTTTGGGTGGTTTCATTGCTGCTAGCAAATGGAATGGCATAGCCAACAGCACATGCTTTATCAGGATGATTTTGCCTTCCATTGATAGGAACTTCGAATGCCAAGTATGAATTCTGTTAGTTATTGCTTGGACCATCTCTGAGAAGTAGCTAATCTTCATTCTTCCAACAAAGAGTGGACAACCTAGATATTTAATAGGACATTCTTTCTTGTTCATGCCTGTTAAATGTGTTACTCTATGTCTCACTTCAATGCTGGCCTTAGGAGAAAAGGCAACACAACTCTTATGCTTATTTATAAGCTGACCTGACACATCTTCATAAACTGTTAGTATCTTCAAAGCTTTTCTAATGTCAGAAGGTTTACCTGATGTGAACAAGATCATGTCATCTGCAAATGCCAGGTGAGTAAGCTTTGTCCCTTTCTTTGGACTATAGTAGCCTGTATAGTTCTCATCTAGGACCAAGTTTTTAAGCAGGATAGAAATTAATTTGGCACTAATTACAAACAAGGCTAGGGATAGAGGATCTCCTTGCCTCAGACCCCTGTTGGACTTGAAAAATCCATACCTAACCCCATTTATCACTATAGAATACCAATTATTAGAGATGTACCTATAAACCAAGTCTATCCAAGTTTCATTAAAGCCCAATTTTCTCATTATTCTGCATATATAGGGCCAAGAAACCCTATCATATGCTTTGGCCATGTCAAGTTTAAGAACAATGTTATCATGCTTAGTGATTTTAGAGATATCTTAGACCAATTGTTGAGGTAGCAGGATATTGTCAGTTATTGACCTGCCTCTAATAAATACACTTTGATTAGGGGATATTATAGTAGGGAGAATCTTACCAATTCTGTTAGCAAGAATCTTAGCAATAATCCTACTGAAAATATTTCCTAGGCTAATAGGTCTAATGTCTGCAAAAGATTGGGGCTGAGGGAATTTAGGGAGCATAATTAAACAGGTATGAGATACATACCTTTGTACTGGCACCCCTTCAAAAAATTCTTTTATTGCTCCATGCAATTCAATAATGATTATATCAATGCAGACTTGATATAATTTTGCTCCAAAGCCATCAGGGCCTGGAGCACTATCAGCATCAATATTTTTTATTGCATCTCTGATTTCTTGGCATGAAGGTGTAGTTATCAGCATGTTATTCATTTCGTCAGTGACCCTCCTTGGGACTTTTTCCAAAATCTTGAAATTTCCTTTGATCTCTTGATATTCAAACTGTTTTTCAAAGTGGCTAATTGTTGTATTAGCAATATTCTCCTGTCCCTCAACTGTTTGACCTTCATCATCTTGGATTTCGTGGATGTTGAGTCTCCTTCTCCTTTCTTTTATGACCTTATGAAAGTAGGATGTATTCTTGTCCCCATCTTGTAGCCATTTAGCTTTAGCCCTCTGTCTATATGTCTCATCCTAATTTTTGAGTGTTCTTATATATTCATATTTAAGATTACTTAGCTTTGCTCTATTCTCCTCAGTATTGTTATCTACCAGCTTCTTTTCCATCATGTTTTCTTGTAATTCTGCTTCTTTCACATCCTTAAAGATGTCTCCAAAAGCTTCCTTGGACCAACTACTAAGCTTTGTGGCATCTGACTTCATTTTACAGTGTAGTTGCCATATTGTAGTCCCTTGTGTCGGTATACTCCATGCCTCTCCCACCTTCTCCTTAAACTCCTTGTGATGGCACCATATGTTCAGAAACTTGAAGTACTTCATAGGTTTACTCTTCTCTTTTTCTATTGTTACCAGCAGTGGGGTGTGATCTAAGCCAGTTTTTGAAAGGTGCTCAACTTTTGTAGAGTTGAACATGTCCAACCATTCTTCATGGTATAAAAGCCTATCTAACCTTTTCCATATAGTTCTTGGGGGTCCCCAATTGTTACACCATGTGTATTGTGATCCTGAAAAACCTGCCTCAATCAGGCCACAGTCAGTTAAACATTCTAGGAAGTCCATACTCTTATTCATATTATAAGGATTTCCCCAAATTTCTCTTCTTGAGTCAACCATTTTTGCTTTAAGCCCAATTTTCACAAAAGTCATCCGAATCAAATCTAAACACCTCGGGAAGCATTTCAACGGTCTTCTCAGGTAAAAAGTGAGCTAACAGCTCAGGAAAGGGTCAAAAGTGTCAGAGATGCAATAACGACCAAACGGGTCGTTACATCTTTATTATGTTGTTCCTCATGCCTTACATATTCAGTACATTATTCGTACTGACATCCCTTTTGTCTGGGGATGCTGCATTTCATGCCCGCAAGTCTTGAGATACAGGTTGACGACCCACTCTGTAGGATACCAGCTTAGCAGCCAGTGTTGTTGCACTCCACTTGTTCCAGAATTGACTTGTGAGTTAGTATGATTATATGTATCCACATGTATGGGTATGGCGGGGTCCTGTCCCGACTCCGTTATTACATGTACTCTACTAGAGGCTTGCAGACAATTATGTACAGTCAAATGTTATATGGCCTTGTCGACTTATGTACTATTGCATAGATGTATATGACAGCCCTGTCGGCCCGTCCTATATGTCCAGCTTGTTATGTAGTTATGTTTTTTCAGACTCGTATTATTTCAGTCTATCATTTCTGTGAGTTAGCAGGTTATCTCCTGACGGCCCTAAGGGCCCACCTATGCTTATGATTACGTTATGGATGTACGTCTAGTGGTACTCGGTAACTTATGCCAGTTGCCCGTCGTGGCCTTCCAGTTTGGGTCGTGACAAAATAAATAAAGCAAGGCAATTTAGGTATATGTTTGTCCCAATTGCGTGTTTGTTCCCCGATGTTCATGGTTGAGAATTTTCTCTATTTAATGCTATTTCAATCTTGAATTTCCACTTTCAAGTTTAATTCAAGATTCATAAATAGTATTTTGCTGTTTTTTTTTTTTTTTTTTGGCAAATTTTGTTTTGTTAGGAGTTATCCTAATAGAATATTTTTTTTATCATGAATCAAGTCCAAACAGTATTTTATTGTTAATTAGGCAGCAAAACAATTAAGCTCAGGATTAAATAAGTAAACTAATATGATAAATCACATATACGTCAGTTCAAACTTCAAAACGTAAACATTCATGTAGCTCCATAAGCCTAGATATATTGAGTTTAACTACTCATGATTCGAGCACGAATACAAGAATCTATATATATAATAAAGCTAGGCATAGACAAGGTGATGTGGCACCTCTCTATGACCAACATTCCTATTTATCTATTACGTCCTTTTTTTGGCTTTTTATCCCTTTTTATTTGATTTATGTACTAATTTAATAATCATTGACGCCTATTCTAGCTAATAATGACACTAATATGTATATTTAAAAGGTCAGTAATTAATTCCTAGTAAGTAGAAATTAAAGTTGTCCGTTTGATTTTCAATTGCTGCCATTGTTAGTGGCTTAGTGCATTATAAATGTCAATTGCTTTCTCTATAAACTCCCAATAACAACGATTTATTTTTAGTGACCACCATATTAATATTGTAATAGTTATTGTATTGATGTTGCAAAACTCTTCCCCTTTTCTCAACACTGACTATTTAAGGATGAAAACAAATCCAAAGAGCACCATGGATATGAAATGGAATAACTTCTGTAAAAAATTGGAAACAAGAAAAAAATAGGAAAAAAAAAAAAAAACTCCAGAAGAACCCATATCAAGAATTACAAGATATGATCGTCCCACAAATAGGTATTTCTGTATCTCTACGTTTTGGAAAAATTATTGGCTTTTTTTATCTCAATTTTTATTTGGTTGTTGAGAAAGTTGCTAAAGAAGTTTGAAATAAAGTGTGGATTTCTTTTTGGTTTGTGAATAAAGCTCAATCTTTTCTTTTGTGATCGTGCGAGGGGCGATATGATGATCTTTTATCTAATTTGTTAACTTTTTTTCCTTTTTATAGTGTGGCTTTGTGATAAAGAAGACGGACTTTTTATTTTCAAGTCATTACTGATGACATGTCCGGAGATGTGTAAGTTAGTACTTTCATCATAATAATATGGATGACTAAGGCAGTATTCTTCTAATGATTGGTTTTATTCTGTTTACATTACTATTTTTTTCTTATTCAAAGTCTCACATAATGATTTAAATGGACTATCATGATGTTAAGATTCAACTATATATAGATTTTTGTTAATAGCCGTGCAAAGCACGGACCATTACACTAGTTCATGAATATACAAGAAATAATGATGAAGTAGAGAAGAAAAGAAATACACTCTGTGATAAACTGCCCCACACCCTTGCTCCGCTTTGTAATTTGCCAAAGATATCTCCGGGTCGTTTTAAAAGACTATTTATATGATACAAAAATGACCTACACTTTAAAACCAAATCCCAAAAGAATCAAGAAAACCCAGGCACCCTGCTGGGCGTGACGCCCTTTGTGGCGCGACAGGTGTGCCTAATTTCAGAGGCCTCATTCGGCGTTGTGCTCATGCAGGACCTGACCATCACGTGGGCTGACTGGGCGCAACACGGTGGTGGTATGGAAGGCCTGTCAAAATTTCTATAACTTATTTTACATGCGCCACCAATGTGATCTCTTCCTATAGCAATCTCAAATGCTTCAAATATAGCCAAGTGTTGAGTGCAATTCCCTGGCCACACATGGTCACGATGCCTACTTATTTTTGGTGGTTTCTTTGCTCGTTTAACTCTGATTTAGCTCCAATTTCCTTGAAACTCACCTAAGACACATCAAAAAACACTAACATAAGCTTAAATCCAACCAACAATTTAAGATCAAAGGTGTGATTAAAGTACTTAGAAATAGCAAAGAAATGATACAAAATATAGTTACCTATTTGCGCCAAATATCAAATTTTACTTTTGAATTTTTATTGTTTTCATGAGGATCATCTACCTTATTACTTGCATTTCAAATATCCAGCTTTACTTTGATAATGAGTTGCAATGAAAAAGGACGGGGTTCACCTAAGGTAGTTGCTCATTAGGTGCTAGTCATAGCCGATGGATTTGGGTCATGACATGTATTTATTGTTAGAAAATCGGGGGAGGAGATACAACTCTCAATCACTCAAATTCTCTCCTGAAAACGAGTGAGGAAAAGATTCTTTTTTGTTCCACTCAACTTGACTTACAAATTCAATCAGTCCCTTTGAAGAGAAGTAGGGAAAATAAATTTCCACCAACTTAACTTGCCTACAAGGCTAAATTTTTCTCTCTCATATCATATGACTATAGTACCTAGGTATTTAAAGGAATTTTCTAGCATGTACCTAATCTAGTACATGTATCTTAATTTAATTCTAGTCCTCCTCTTTTTTTCTCAAATATATGTATTCAACCAGGCATGTATCCTTACACCAATATCCAAATATAAGAACTAACTAAATTCATGTATCACATAAATAAAAAAGTCTTTTCTTCTTCCAAGGCGAGGTTCATATTTCAACACTCTTCTTCTTCTTCTTCTTCTTCTTCTTCTTCTTCTTCGAAGACACATCATCAGTTTCATTAGAAGTTTCCTCTTCACCACTGCTCTCCCCTTTTGGAGATTTCTCAGTAGCATGCGCAGTTCTTTTTCATCATTTTCTCATTTATCATTTTTATTGTAAAAATCTTTTTAGCTTCTACAACAATAGATAATATTTTAGAAGCGTCCATCTCTTCAGGATTCACTTCATTAAATTTCCTCAAAGCTTGAGTTGTCAGATTCGACAATATGCTCTCTCATGTTTATAATCATAAACATCTTCATCACGGGTATAAAAAGAACCCTTCTCTAACATCTCTTCAACAATCCGAGTGTGGATTTTCATATCCATCTTTCTCATGGCAGCAATGTCATCTGCTACCTCTCTACTCGGATTCTTCATCGTGTAGCTACTTCAAACGCAACTGCTTCATCAAGATTGACACCTTTGTTGGACTCCTTTCCAAAAAAATATCCTTCAAAAGCTTTTCATCTTTTGAAATTTTGGTAGTTCCACACCTATCACTACAATTTCCTCAAGTTGGTCCTTCTCTAGCACAACATTCTCGTAGCTATAGTAGCTAATCTCATTCATATTCATTCTCTCGAATTTTTTGAAAAACTCGAATTCTCCACAGGTCTCTTAAGACAAGTGGCTCTGATACCAAATGTTAGAAAATCGGGGGAGGAGACGCAACTCGCAATCACTCAAATCTCTCTTGAAGACAAGTGAGGTAACGATTCTTCTTTGTTCCACTCAACGTGACTTACAAATTCAATCAGTCTCTTTGAAGAGAAGTGGGGTGTTACACTGCGTACTTTCATTAAGTTTCTTCATGAGTTAGTTGCTAGATTCAGAAAGTGGAGTTATTTTCGAGGATATGTGAGATTATACGTGTTCATATTGAGTATACGAGGGTTTAAGTTCATGTTTGGCAAGTGTTGGAAGGGTTAGAGGATGAACGAATCGAAGAGAATACATTTTGTCGAAAGTTGATTTTGGCAAGCATAGATACGGACCGTATATGGGAAATACGGACCGTACTTGGAAATATGGTCCGTACTTCCTTAGGCTGAGTGGATGATTTTCATGTTGAGAATTACGGCCAAGAAATACTGACCCTATTTAAAAATACGGTCCATACTTTTGGTCGTATTTTTACGTCAGCTACAATACATTTTTTATATACTTCGTCTATTCCTCATTTTATTTCATTTCATCCACTTCCCCTGATCTCTAACCCTATAGAAAGTTCTCTTCAACATGTCCATCAAACCCCTAATTAAAATCAAGGATCAAAAGAGAAAATTAGGTGTTTAAAGGTTCTAAAATGATCATGGAAGCTTGTTTCTCCTCTTCGTAGTGGTTTGGAGGATGCTTCAAGGCGAAGTAATCTTGGAGCTAGCGTGTTCTTGAGTTCTAGAGGTAAGATTCCATCTTATTTCCATGTCTATGTGTTTATATGATGATTATGCTAGGTTTGGAGGGAAGGTTAAAACATGAATTGGAGTTTCTATTGAGATGTAATCTAACCTGAGTCATGTTGTAAATATGTTTTTAAGCTAAAACCTTATTGTAAGGATCGTAGTTGCTGTTGATATTTTATTGAGGATGTTATACTTGGTATAATTGGAAGAACAAAGTGTATGAATGTTGTATACAAAGCGTATATTGTGCTGTTTTCATGTAAATCTTGGAGTGAGTAATGATGTAAAGAGACTTATATGAGGTTGTTGTTGTGATGTTGGCTGCTAGGTGTACTATAGTGACTAAAAAGATTAGAATACTAGCCCGACAGTCTCATTGTGGGATTTTATTGACGACCTGAGATATGTCAAGGCCAACTTTCCTTCTTTTGGCGTGATCCTTATGAACGAAATGTAAACGTAACACTACTCCATAATGATCACATTCTCAGCAGTTAGGGATGTTCCATGTTGATTCATGTTGTAGAATGTTGTTTCCAGTAAGTCATTCTTCAAATTCAGTATGATTCATAGAGTCACTTGTTAAAGAAAATCCTATCTCATAATGATGTTCGGAGGTGTAACGACCTTACGTCACTCCGACAGATTTAAGATGTACTCTTATTATATTCTTGCATTGCATTACATATATATGTGTGTGTGGTGTGTGTAAAGACCTATGACCTCTTAGGTGTTATATAGCGTATATTATGTATTATTTATATGGGGTATGGGGAAGGTGACAGTGTTATATATGCACTACCACCTGATCAGCTAGTCACAGAGGCCGATATGATACGATGGGATGCCACAGAGGCTTGACGGGTGTTATATATGCGTATATATGTATGATGCCACAAGCGTTATATACGCATACATGCATGCACACAGTATTTATGCATATCATTGGTCCTCAGAGGTAGTTCAGACATACAGGTTACATTTATTTCATCCTATTTACTTTTATGGCTCTTTCATGTTACTTTCATGCCTTACATACTCGGTCATTTGTATATTGACATCATATGGCAAAACGTTTATGGACCGTAGGTTTAGGTAGATAGGTTGACGATTTGCCTCTGTAGGTTGCTGTTTAGCTGATATTGGAGCACTCCTCCTGTTCCAAAGTTGCTGTTGTGTTTTTGGTACATTATAATATTGTTCCAGAGTTGCTGTAGTGTTTTTGGTATGCTATACTTTTGTGTACATACAGGTATGGCGGGGCCCTGTCCCGACCTTATTATATCATATACTCTAGTAGAGGCTTGTAGACAGTTATGGTATAGTTAGAAGTTGTATGGCCCCCTCGGCCTATATTTTGCTGTATAATATTCCATGATGGCCTTGTCGGCTTGCACAGTTTTGTCCAGCATAGTTATACAGTATGTCTTTTCGGGCTCATCCCCTTTTCATCATATTTCTCTTATGATCTAGTAGATTTCCTTCCTATGACCCTCGTGGTCCATTCGTGTTTATGATTATGATACGAAAGAATGACTAGCGGTGCTCGGCAAGTAGGACAAGCCGTGTCTAGCGGGGTCATGACTAGCGGGGTTGGGTCGTGTCAGACTTGGTGTCAGAGCAGTTGTGTCCTAGGGTTTTTCTACAAGCCGTGTCTAGCGGGGTCATGTTTATTGTGTGTTGTGCACCACACTTATAAATCGGAGGCTACAGGCATTTAGGAAGATTGTCGTTCTTTCTTATCTTAGATCGTGTGCTAGAGTCGTACCAACAGGATTTATTTTCTAATAACGTACTGTGATTTCAGCGATGCCTGTGTTGAGTAGAGCTTTAGCTGGCCAGAGAGGCAAGGCTGCGACAAATAAGGGTACCAGTCGGGTGCCACCAATAGATGCGGGCCAGGGTGAGTCCCAGAATAAGGCCTCATCTCAGTCTTCTCTGAGCCCTTCTGTCCCAGCGGATCCTAGAGGGGCTGCAACTACATTACCTCCAATTTTTTCACATATTCATCAGGCCAGGAGATGCGACATGCTATTCGGTTATTGACTCAGTTAGTAGAAGCTCAGGCCCAACGTCAGGTTACGAGTATCGGTTATGTTAACAGGGCTGTTAGTGCTAAGGTTCGAGACTTTATCAATTTGGACCCTCCAGTATTCTTTTGATAAAAACCACATGAGGACCCACAGAATTTTATAGAACGGATAATGAGGACATTGAGGGTAATGCATGCTCCTGACACTGAGTCAGTAGAGTTGGCTTCTTACCGCTTGTGAGATGTTGTTATCCAGTGGCATGAGACTTAGGAGTTGTCTATAGGGGCTAATGCACCCCCAGCAGTATAGCAGGAGTTCACTGAGGCCTTCTTTTGACATTATTTGCTAGCGGAGGCCCGACGGGCTTGAGTTGATAGATTTTTGAATTTACGCTAGGGGAATATAAGTGTGCGGGAGTACAGTTTTCTCTTTAACTCACTAGACAGGTATGCCCCCACGATTGTAGCTGAGATAAAGGATTGGGTACACCGATTTGTGATTGGACTTACGCCATACTTGAATAATGATTGCATGACGGCCTCACTTCAGAAGGGTATGGATATCTCTCATATTCAGGCATATGCTCAGGGTTTAGAAGAATGAAAGCAGCAGCAGCGAGCTTATCGAGAGCGTGACAGGGATCAGAGAAAGAGAGTTAGATCTTCTGGGTCCTTTGGTGAGTACCGAGGTGGTCACAGATAGCAGTTTTCTAGGCGTCCAACCTATTCCGTGGCTAGTGCTCCTTCACAGTTTCCAGGATTAAGGTTTGATCGACCCACTTATTCTGGGTCAGGCCAGAGTTTTAGGGCTTTCAATTCTCAGTTCAGAGGTAATTCTAGCCGGATGAGGCCATCTCTGCCATGATGTGCTTGGTGTGGTAAGTTGCATGGCGGACAGTGTCGTTTAGGGTTCAGAAATGCGTTATACCTGCGGTCAGCCAGGCCACATTATGCAAGATTGTCCGTCGAGAGATGGTGAAGGTGTGGTTCAGTCAACAAGATCTGCAGCTGGTTCCTTGTCATCAGTATGACCTACTGGGCAAGGCTTTCAGACATCAGCTGGGTGTGGTAGAGGTAGAGGTAGAGCATCTAGTTCGAGTGGCCTTCAGAACCGTATCTATGCATTGGTTGGTCGGTAAGATCTTGCGTCGTTGCCTGATGTTGTTACAGGTATATCCCATGATGTGTATGCATTGATAGACCCAGGCTCTATTTTATCATACGTCATTCCTTTTATTGCTAGTAAGTTTGGGATAGAACCTTAAATGATTAGGACTTTTGAGGTGTTTACACCTATTGTAGATCCGGTGATAGCTAGGCGAGTATACAAGAGCTATGCAGTTATAATTTCCAATCGTCATACCGTAGCAGACTTGATTGAGTTGGACATGGTGGACTTTGATGTTATTATGGGTATGGACTGGTTGGCGTCTTATTATACTAGCGTTGATTGCAGAACAAAGGTGGTTTCCAGGAGAGCCAGTGTTGGAATGGAAAGGTAATACAGCTTCACCGAGAGGTAGGTTTATTTCCTATCTCAAGGCAAAGAAGATGATCACAAAGGGTTGTATTTATCACATTTTAGAGTTCGAGATGCAGAAGCAGAACCACCGACCCTTTAGTCTGGTCCGGTGGTTAATGAATTCCTAGATGTATTTCCTTAAGAACTTCCAGGCATTCCGCCTGAACCGGAGATTAGCTATGCTGTTGATATGCTACTAGATACTCAGTTAATATCTATTATCCCTTATAGGATGGTCCCTACTGAGCTGAAGGAATTGAAGGAGCAGTTAAAAGATTTGCTCGAGAAGGGCTTTATTAGGCCTAGTACGTCGTTGTGGGGAGCACTAGTGTCTTTTGTAAGGAAGAAAGATGGCTCGTTGTGAATGTGTATAGATTACAAACAACTGAATAAGGTGACGATAAAGAACAAGTATCCACTCCCGAGGATTGATTACTTATTTGATCAGTTGCGGGTCTTGGGATGTTTTTCAAAGATAGACTTGAGATCAGGTTATAATCATGTATAGACTTGAGATCAGGTTATCATCAAGTTAGGGTCAGAGAGAAAGACATTCCAAAGACAGCATTCAGGACCAGATATGGTCACTTCGAGTTTCTTGTGATGTCTTTTGGGTTGACAAATCTGAGAGCAGTATTTATGGATTTTATGAATCGCGTATTTAGACCCTTCTTAGATCAGTTCATGATTGTGTTTATCGATGATATTCTAGTCTACTCCCGATCCGAGACAGTGCATGCAGATCATTTACGTGTTGGCTCAGGGTTCTTCAAGATAAGAGTTGTATACGAAGTTCTCCAACTATGAGTTCTGGTTGAACTCCGTGACTTTGCTTGGACATATTTTTAGATGATGACATTTAGGTCGACACTCAGAAGATAGAGGCCATGAAGATTGGCCTAGACCTACGACACCGACGGAGGTTCGTAGTTTTCTCGGGTTGACAGGATATTATAGGAGATTTGTAGAAGGCTTCTCCTCTATTTCAGTGCCATTGAAGAATTGACACAGAAGGCAACTAAGTTCTAATGGACAAATGCTTGTGAGCAGAGTTTTCAGGAGTTGAAGAACAGACTGACTTCAGCGCCAGTTTTGACACTTCCAGAGGGATCAGAGGGTTATGCTATCTATGAATTGGGTTGTGTGTTGATGCAGCACGGTAAGGTTATTGCTTATGCTTCGAGGTAGTTGAGGAAGCATGAGAAGAATTATCTAACCATAATTTGGAGTTAGCTGCAGTGATTCATGCGCTTAAGGTTTGGAGACATATTTATATGGTGTTCACGTTGATGTTTATGCGGATCATAAGGGTCTTCAGTACATCTTTAAGTAGAAATACTTGAATTTGCATCAGAGGCGATGGTTGGAGCTATTGAAGGATTATGATGTTAATATTTTATACCATCCAGGGAAGGCGAATGTAGTAGTTGATGCCCTAGCCGCAGATCTATGGGTAGTTTGTCTTACTTGCTAGCAGAGAAAAGGGAGCTAGCGTGCGAGCTTCATCAATTAGCCAGCCTAGGAGTTCGATTATTGGACTCAGGTGATGCAGGAGTTACAGTTCAAGATACGGTGACATCATCCTTAGTAGCTGAGGTTAAAAAACAGAAGTATGAGGATCCTTCTTTTATTCAGTAAAGGGAGACAGCCCCCAGAAAAAAAAAGTCACCCTTTGAGATTTCCAGAGATGGAGTCTTGAGGTATCGAGGCAGATTGTGTGTTTCAGATATTGTAGGATTACGTTAGCAGATTATGGCAGAAGCTCATTATTTCACTATTCTATTCATCTAGGGTCGACGAAAATGTACCATGATATCACAGAGTTTTATTGGTGGAATGGTATGAAGAAGGATATAGCAGAGTTCGTGGCCCAATGCTTAATTGTCAGCAGGTAAAAGTTGAGCATCAGAAGGCTGGTGAATTGTTGCAGGATATAGAGATTCTGACTTGAAAATAGGAGGCGATTAATATGGATTTTATCACAAGCTTACCTCATTCCCAGTGCAAGTTTGATTCGATATGAGTGATTGTTGATGGACTTACAAAGTCAACACATTTTCTACCTGTCAGGACTACTTATTCCGTCGAAGATTATGTGAAGTTATATATTAAAGAGATAGCGAGACTTCATGGTGTTCCAGTATCTATTATTTCAGACAAAGGTGCACAGTTTATAGCTAACTTCTGGAGACCTTTCCAGAAGAGTTTAGGGACACAGGTAAACCTCAGTACAACATTTCATCCACAGAAAGATGGGCAGGCTAAGCGTACTATTTAGACGCTCAAAGATATGCTATGAGCATGTGTGATAGACTTTAGAGGTAGTTGGGATGATTATTTGCCACTTATTGAGTTTGTATATAATAATAGCTACAATTTTAGTTTTCAGATGGCCATGTATGAGGCCCTGTATGGGCGGAATTGTAGATATCCTATCAGATGGTTTAACATCGGAGAATCAAAGTTGATAGGGCTTGATTTGGTTTCGCAGGAGGTGAAGAAGGTTAAGCGTATTTAGGAGAGATTTCTAACAGCTCAGAGTTTCCAGAAGTCTTATGTAGATAACAGACGACGAGACTTGGAGTTCCAGGTAGATGACTGCGTGTTTCTGAAGGTATCACTTATGAAAGGTGTTATGAGATTTAGTAAGAAGGGAAAGCTTAACCCTAGATACATTGGCCGTTATAGAATTGTGCATAGAGTGGGCCAAGTATCCTATGAGTTGGATCTACCTTCAGACTTAGAGTCTATACATACGGTTTTCTGTGTATCCATGCTCCGTAAGTGCATTACAGATCCTTCCAGGATTGTACCCGTAGATAATGTTTAGGTTACAGAGCAGCTTTCATATGAGGAAGTCCCTGTTGCTATCTTAGATTGCCAGGTTCGTAGGTTGCGAACCAAAGATGTAGCTTCCGTAAAAGTACTTTGAAGAAATAAGACTTGGGAAGCCGAGGAAGATATAAAATATAAATATCGTCTTCAGGTGTGTATTATTTATTAGCTACTCTCATTTGTCGTGTCGGACCATTTTTGTTATTGATATTTGTAGCCCTGTGTGGCATTGTACTGTGTTGTTGGGTTATGTGGTAGGTTTGTAGTAGTGTGATTATAGAGGAGACTCTGCCGAAATTTCGATAGACTCCTAAGAGTGCTAACATTCAAGGAAGAATGTTTCTAAGGGGGGAGGATGTTGCATCCCGTACTTTCTTTAAGTTTCTTCGTTAGTTGGTTGCCATAGATTCAGCAAGCGGAGTTATTTTCAAGGATAGGTGAGATTAGACGTATTCATCTTGAGTATATAAGGGTTTAAGTTTATGTTTTGCAAGTGTTGGAAGGATTAGAGGATGAATGAATCGAAGACAATACGTAGTTGATTTTGGCAAGCATAGATACGGACCGTATATGAGAAATACGGACCATACTTGGAAATACGGTTCGTATTTCCTTAGACAGAGTCGATGATTTTCATGTTGATAATTACGGCCAAGAAATACATACCATATTTAAAAATACGGTCCGTACTTTTGGCTGTATTTTTATGTCAACTGCAAAATATTTTTTATATACTTCGTGTATCCCTAATTTTATTTCATTTTCTCCACTTCCCCTAATCTCTAACCCTCTTGAAAGTTCCACCAACATATCTATCAAACCCCTAATTAAAATCATGGATCAAAAGAGAAGCTTAAGTGTTTAAAACTTCTAAAGTGATCATGGAAGCTTGTTTCTCCTCTTAGTAGTGGTTTGGAGAATGCTTCAAGGTGAAGTAATCTTGGAGTTGGAGTGTTCTTGAGTTCTTGAGGTAAGATTCCATATTATTTCCATGTCTATGAGTTTATATGATGATTATGCTAGGTTTGGAGGGAAGGTTGAAACATGAATTTGAGTTTCTGTTGAGATGTAATCTAACTTGAGTCATGTTGTAGATATGTTTTTAAGCTAAAACCTTATTGTAAGGATAGTAGTTGGTGTTGAGATTGTATTGAGGATGTTATACTTGGTATAATTGGAAGAACAAAGTGTATGAATGTTTTATACAAAGCGTATATTGTGCTATTTTCATGTAAATCTTGGAGTGAGTAATGATGTAAAGAGACTTATATGAGGTTGTTGTTGTTATGTTGGCTGCTAGGTGTACTATAGTGACTAAAAAGATTAGAATACTAGGCCGACAGTCTCATTGTGGGATTTTATTGACGACCTGAGGTATGTCAAGGCCAACTTTCCTTCTTTTGGCGTGATCCTTATGAACGAAACGTAAACGTAACACTACTCCATAATGATCACATTCTCAGCAGTTAGGGATGTTCCATGTTGATTCATGTTGTAGAATGTTGTTTCCAGTAAGTCCTTCTTCAAATTCAGTATGATTCATAAAGTCACTTGTTAATGAAAAATGCTATCTCATAACGATGTTTGGAGGTGTAACGACCTTACGTCACTCCGGCATAGAGTATATACATACACACCTATGACCCCTCAGGCGTTATATATGCGCATATTATGTATTATCTATACGGGGTATGAGGAAGGTGACGGTATTATATACGCACTACCACCTGATCAGCTGGTCACGTGATGATGCCCACAGAGGCTGATATGATATGATGGGATGCCCACAGAGGCTTGACAGGTGTTATATACACATATATATGTATGACGCCACAGGCGTCATGCCACATGCGTTATATACTCATACATGCATGCATACAATATTTATGCATATCAGTGGCTCTCAGAGGCAGTTCAGACATACAGATTACATTTATTTCATCTTATGTACTTTTATGTATCTTTCATGTTACTTTCATGCCTTACATACTCAGTACTTTGTTTGTACTGACGTCCCTTTTCTGGGGCCGCTGCATTTCATGCTTGTAGGTTTAGGTAGACAGGTTGATGATCCACCCCTGTGGGTTCTTTGTTCAGCTGATATTGGAGCACTCCTCTTGTTCCGGAGTTGCTGTTGTGTTTTTGGTACGTTATACTTTTGTGTTCATAGGGGTATGGCGGGGCCCTGTCCTGACCTTATTATGTCATATATTCCAGTAGAGGCTTGTATACAATTATGGTATAGTTAGACGCTGTATGGCCCCCTCGGCCTATATTTTTATTGTATAGTATTCCATGATGGCCTTGTCGGCTTGCACAGTTTTATCCAGCATAGATATACATTATGTCTTTTCGGGCTCATCCCCTTTTCAACATATTTCTCTTATGATCTAGCAAATTTTCTTCCAATGACCCTCTTGGTCCACCCATGTTTATGATTATGATATGAAATCATGATTAGTGATGCTCGGCAGGTAGGGCCCGAGTGCCTGTCATTGCCCTCCGGTTTGGGTCATGACATGGGGAAAATATATTTTGACCAAGTTAACCTGCATAAAATGCTACAGTTTTTTTCTCTCATTATATGACTATTGTTCCTAGGTATTTATCAGAATTTTCTAGCATGTACCTAATTGTCACGACCCAACTAGAGGGCTTTGACGGGCACCCGGAGCTAATCAACTGAGCACCTCATGACATAAATGCATCTAATACTCATACCTGAGTGGGCTATAATGCTATCTAATAGGTGTAATAAACTATAAGGGACACTTTCCAAGAGATATATACATATATACGTCATCAAACTGTGCCCATGTATACAAGCCGACAAGGCTATCCAAAAGATATAACGAAAATATGGACCGAAGAGGTCATAAGACATCCAAGAGTACGAATTTGTCTACGAGCCTCTACATAGAGTGAATATCATAATAAGGATGGGACAGGACCCCCACCATGCCCATATGTACACAAAAGAATCGTCCCAACTGAACTGCAGCTCCAGAACAAGTGGAGTGCTCTAATACAAGCGTTGAATAGGTAGCCTAAGAGTCTGAACCGTCTCCCTGTCTACCTGCGGGCATGAACGCAGCTTCCACAAATAAAAGGACGTCGGTACGAATAATGTACTGAGTATGTAAGGCATGAAAAACAGCATATAAAGATATTGTCACCACCCAAACCGATGAGCCGTGACGGGAGGCTGACCTCGAGCGACCAAACACCCCTAAATACTTATCTGAGACATTTTGAACATCAAAAGCTCATGAATGGCACAAACTAATCTCATAAAAGGGAAACATCAGGACTCTGTACAATTTGCATATATATACACAACATGCGGAAGAACAGTGCAAGCCAGCTAGGCTGCTACATATACTGTACACAAAAGAATAGAAACCGACACGGCTACATCATCTGACTACTACATACAACCATCTACAAACCTCTACTGGAATGAAAGTTGTAGAAAGGACGGGATAGGGCTTCGTCATACCCATATGCATACACATCTCAAAAGGGGCATACCAAAACTGACTGTAGCTCCGGATCGAATGGAGCGTACTGACCACTGCTAGACTAGAGGTCCTACTGAGCTGGACCACCTGTCTATCTCCCTGTACCTACGGGCATGAACGCAGCCTCCCGAGCAACGGGGAGTCAGTACGGATAATGTACCGAGTATGTAAGGCATAAGAACAACATATACATAAATATATATGAGAATCATGGATAAAATCTGAACTCATAAACTGAAATGACTGACTGCATGTACTTGTATGAACTAGTATCTACCTAAATCTGCATAAATCTGCGTAACTGATAATGCCTCTATGGGCACATAATATGAATGCTCATACCTATCAATGATGACCGTGCATCTATATGAGTGCGTATATAACGCCTGATGTATGTGCGTATGTAACGCCTGTAAGCCTCTATGGCATCTCGTCATATCATATTGGCTCCTCTGTGGCCATAATCAATATCATCATCATAGTAGTAATGCGTATATAACGCCTACGAGAATGAAATGACGCCCCAGCTTGACTCGAGACCAAGACTCCTTACAACTCGCACCAATAGCAGCACTGAGCGGCTGGAGATTGATTGAAAAGGCAGGGCAATATCAATAGAAGATCCATCTTTCTATTAGTCCATGCGTGCCACATTCAGCTATAGATGGATGACTTGATTCAATAGGCCATATCTCTTCTCATACTTTGCATATGTTTAATATTCGCATGTATAACGCCTGATATGTGTGTGTATATAACGCCTTCTAGTCACGGGTCAATATACATAATATATAATGAATGTAATGCATGAATAGACTGTATGCACAGAACTGGCTACATAAGACTGGACCCATGAACAGAAGGATCACTCATAAATGGGGTACATGAACATCAAAGACTGAAGTACTCCTAATACTTCTAAGAGTAGAGTAATATGTAATCTCACTTACTCGCTTGTTGGATCATATCATAGGATCATGCCAAAAGAAGGAAAGGTTAGTCTTATCATACCTTAAAGTATAAGCAATCACCCAACTTCTACCTCTTGAACTTACAAGTCTACAATTAAGATAACATAGGGCTTAATTAGGCTATTTACTTTGCTTACTAGCCATCCTCAAATGCGTGTAAAGCTCAACGAACTATAGACAATAATTTCCTTGTAAGCTTACAACTCTCCAACTTCTCATTCGATCCCACATCAACTACAATACTCACATCAACAATGACAATACATATATATCAAAATATACGTAAACCCATTTCCAATCATCTCCTAAAACAACCCTATATCACTACATTGCCCTTCATCAACTTAACACTTCCACAATTACCTTCTCTTTACTTAACATCATTAAACTCTTGATAACCAACTTAAATATAAGGGTAGAAATCATTTACATACCTTGAGGGTTCAAGAATCCAAAGAATCACTTCCACTTCAACTCCCTAAACTCCACAACTTGATGAAACCCTAGAAGCAACCTTCTTCTTCACTATTTCGGGTTTACGGGGTCCGGGTCTTGTCAAATCTTCACTAATATGATGGAAAATATTGGGAGAGAATATATTAGAGTTTTCTAATTTTTGGAATGAGGAAAATATCAAATAGGGTCGTGGACTACCTATTTATACTTGGAAGCCAAAAAGGCTACAGCGGTCCGGTTCGACGAGCGGGTCGACGGCCCGTCGACTTGCCCGTCGACCTGCGCCTGCAGATGCATGGCTGCGGGATCCCATCGACGCCGCACGTCGACGGTCCGTCGAACATGTCGATAACCCGTCAACGATGACTGGTGTCCTGCAGGTTTTTCTGGTTCAATTCCGATCGTGTCGACTTGATTCGCTCAACTTTTAACTCTATAGATTGTCAGGAATATCTGCCGGTACCCTTGTACACGGGGTAAGACATTTTCTACCTCCAAACTCGGGCTCAGGTCTCTATTCCAAGGGCATACCCGACTAGAAAATCATAGGTTCTACCACTACGAACACGGGGGATGTAACAGATATGAAACTAATATGAGATAAGAGAAATAACATGCAAATCTGATTTCCTCTTCTGCCGAATATCATGCATGCCTTCCTTTAAAAAAAAAAAAATATTTTCATACATATACATAGATCATAATACCATACCCGGCCATATAGGCTCGGTGTCATCCGTACTTGGCCATGATAGGCTCGGTGTTATTCGTACCCAACTGCTATGGTATGCACAATAGGTGCCGTACCTGGCTGATTATAGCGCGGCTCGGTGTGAGGATATATATATATATATATATATATATATATACAATGCATGCATAAGTGCTCAAAGAAACGTCATAACTCTATCGGAGTGACGTAAGGGCGGTAAACCTCCGATTACTATTACGAAACTATCATCATGAGCATATCTCACTTTAAAGGAAAAATAACCATAAGATGAGATCAACATCAATGAATAAGATCAATAACCATATGGTAAAAATCAATAATCATGAGACAAATGTCAATAATATCATCAGAACATCAAGAACCATAAGTTTATAGTATTTCTAGAAATGGACTCATTATGAAGGACATTTGTATATGTTCGTATCAATATGATCATGCCATAAGAAAGAAAGGGACGGCCTTAACATACCTCATCATCTATTTAACCACTCAATGTCTATCCTCCTGAGCATGCAGATCTACATTCAAGATGATTCATACTAAGGTTAAGTCATTAAAATTCTTATAAGATCAAACTAAGCTATCAGGTAAGCTAACAATATTTGGGCAGCATTTCTCCTGTATCACCTACTTCCATCAAACTCCAAAAAAACTCCTAAACATCAATAATAACATCAACAATATCATACCCAAGAAATTACATTCAAACTAGACTCAAATCCATCCAAAACTTCTTTTCAATTTCAATCCATAGCCATCAACTACAGCACAACACTTTATGACTTTTCTCCATGAGTCCTTTCACTTATAACACTTCTTTATCCTTCAAATCAACTCAACATAAGAAACAAGATGAATAACATACCTTATACTTGAAGAACTTTAGCCACACCAACTTACTCCAAAGCTTATTCACCACAACTTCATCTAGAAGAAAGAACTAACACTTTCTACTAACTAGTGGAGGATTTTATGGCTTGATCACTTCCTGATATTATTTGGGATGTTTATGAATGTTTGAGAGAGATTAGATCATCACTAGGTATTTATTTTGATGAATAATTGAGGCCTAAGTCGTGGGAAAACCTATTTATAGGATAGAAAAAAAAAGTCCATCGACTTTCAATTTTCTGAAAATTTCGAGCAAAGTACGGTCAAAAAGTGCAGGCAGTACTTTCAGCTCGTACATGGGATGATCAAAATCCAACTTTCTGGAAAATTCGGTTAAAGTACGTCTAAAATGTACAGGACTTATTTCAAAGTATGGGTCGTACTTTATCTTGTATTTCTCAGAATTGCGATCTGTCAGTTGCATTGGAAAGAAGACTCGCTGAACTTGAATTTACATAGGTTATGAATTTCATAACTCCTCATATTCTAGGAAATATACCTCTCTCACATTGCATTCACATTCCATACATTGTTGCATTGCATTGGACTTTGTCTTCTATTGTGATATTTCTTGTGATGCATTTGTGATATACGGATTTGGA
This sequence comes from Lycium ferocissimum, assembly GCF_029784015.1. Classification (NCBI taxonomy): domain Eukaryota; kingdom Viridiplantae; phylum Streptophyta; class Magnoliopsida; order Solanales; family Solanaceae; genus Lycium; species Lycium ferocissimum. The sequence goes on from NC_081344.1 coordinate 58,495,740, forward strand.
CTGAGTATTTGAGACTTGACACAATTAGGCTTAGTTTCTATAACCATAGGACATGATCTTGAACCACTTTTGTTGATTTACGTTGGCTTAGTAGTATATTTTGGCTTCCTAAATTTAGTCGAATAACGAATATCAGAATTACGAGTCGACTTCCCGATACTAAGAGTGGTTAGTGCAATGGTAGTTGATTTGTGATACGTGGGTGAAATTGTCTATTGTATCTTGATGAGAATAAGAGTTTTGTTGTGCGACGAGCGGTAGTAATGTCTTGTTGCCCTAGTTTTACCTACCATGCTTATTTGTGAACTCTTTTACTAATATGTTTTTCTAACCATTGTCGGCCTATGATGCTTACCAGTGCTAGTGTTGTACTGATACTACTCTTGCTACATCCCTTTTTGGGGTGTAGATTTTTTCAGGTTATTGTTTGTTGAAGTTTTTCAGAAGATGCACGGTGCCAATCTCGAAGGCCTCCATCCATTTCACTCCGGGATGGAGGTTGGGTCTTAGCGTTATTATTGTATTCCGGTTCAACATTAGTCACTCTTGTACTAGGCTAGACCACGTCATGGGGATGAGTCATTGTATTTGTTTAATTGTTGTAAACACTTCCGCTAATTTATCTGATTATATTGGTTTGACTTCCGCTATTGATTATAATATATCTTGAGGGTTAATGAAACTCGTTCTTCACTTGCGTATGTTTTGTTTTGGTTGAGGGTTTGCCTACCGAGGTGGAAATGGTAGGTGCCCGCGCGATCCTAAATTGGATCGTGACATTCTAGGAACACGTAAGGAAGTCTATGGTGTTTGTAAAATAGATGGAGAGTTTAGAAGATCTATGTACCAATAATTTAAAGTCTTACGCTAAAGTATGGTAGCGTAATGGAGATTCTAGATAAATAGGAGAAAGATGAAATAAGGGGTGAATAGGGAAGCGACGAGAGTAAATAGACCTAGAGATTAAGCCGGAAAATGAGTTGATAGATTGATATAGCATGAAGATAATCAGAAGAGTTCAGGGTTAGGAGAATACGGAAAAGATAAGGCATTGTAACCATAGTAGAATCAGTGTAATAAGAATAAGAGGATAAGCGATAGAAGGATAGGGATTTCAAGTACTTGTGAGTTTCGCTTAAGATGAATTATTAGTGGATGGTAAGAGATTATAGTAAATTGGCTAAGTTGAGTAGAAATAGCCTATGCAGCCCTAATTCAAGAGTACGTGATAAGTCGACCAGAAGAATAGAGCCAACATAGCATTTATACTTTTATGAGAACATAAGCTTTGATTATAAGCTAGTCGAGAAAGATGAAAGGATAGAAACGTTTAACAAAGGTTGTAGGGCAACAGATCTAAGAGAAGATTTGTATGTCATCTATGTAGAACCGCATAGCAAAACTACTAATAAGAATGAATGTTCCACCCCAACAGAAAGTGTAATAGGATAGCGTTGAAGGATATAGACTAGCATATGTAAGATAATGAATATAGAAAGCATTGAAGGATATAGACTAGCATATGTAAGATAATGAATATAGAAATAGTTTCGGATTGAATTAGAGATCTCTGTGAAATATCAAAGAGGTGAGGAAACCTTGGGACAAATTTATTTAGGCTACGTGACAGAAGGTAGCAATGGTTTCGACAAGTTACCAAGTGGGGAACCCTAGTACCATAATAATGTCTAAAGAAAGAGTATGTCGCAGTTCGTATGCATTTTTAAGGCAGCACCAAGCACTGATCTAATAAATCCTAGGCAGTGTGCTTTTAAGTCTAACATTCGTGGGTGAATGTTTTTAAGGGGGGAGGATGTTACATCTCGTACTTTCGTACGTCATAAGTAAACCAATGTAGGCTCGGACAGAAAGACCATTATCAATTTCATAAGTGTTTAAAACCATGTATAGCACATGTTGGGTGGTTTAGAAGTTAAACGAGTCGAAGAAAATAAATTTCATCGAAAATCGGCTATACAATGTTCAACCCGAACTTTTGGGATAAGACTAAGAATGCTTAACATGATAAGAAGGTCATGTTATGATGTCTTTGAATCGTATAATCATCATATGTCAAGTTTTGAAGTCAAGCGAGTTGTAACAAAAGTCAGCAACAGTTATCTTATTTACGTTCATAAGTTTACTGAACTTTATGTCTAATGGCACTGAGCTTTTATCCCAATATACTTAGAGTTACGAGGTCATCCAACCAAAAATTGAAGGTCTACGAGTCTAGTTTTCAATGTATTAAACCGTTCATCGATACGATGTCGGAGTAGATAGATATTCGCGTTCGCGAGATTGAGCAAGCAACCCTCTTTGGGACCAACTTGAGGCAGTGGAAACTTTCAAATTGTATACAAATCGGTTCCACTTTGTTTTAACTCATTTTTCTTGCTCAAAACAGACCCAAGTAGCTCCAAAATCCTCTCCAGGTGTTTATCTATCCTTCAAGTAAAGTTCTACAAGAAATTAAAGTGGTTTCCCTTCGAAGATCATAGAAGTGTAAGTTTGAACTTGTTCATCCTTTTGTTGTGGTGAGATTGAAGTTACTTCAAGTTGAACCAAGGTATAAGTGGACTAATTCTTGTTATCCAAGGTAATATTATCGTTCTTCTCTATGTAGTTGAGCTTAATAGAGCTTTAGATGGGTTGGATAGCGATGAAATTGCAAATAGAGGTGGCTATGTTGAAGTTGGGTTCAAGGTGTTGTTGTGTGACGTTTTGATAGGGCTATTCTTGTTATTCTTCATGTGCTGGACATAGAGTGGTTGATTTTTTTCGTGTTGATGTTGTTCTTGACTTGAAAGATGTAAAAGAAACAGGGGAAATGCTGTCTGATTTGTCGTAGACGAGATTGTCGCTTAATAGTTAGTTGGTATGTTCCTTCTTGTTGATAATAGTATTGTTTCATGTTGCAGACTGGTTGTGAAGAGGCAGGCTTTAATCTCAGCATCGAAGATTAAGTTCCAAAGTATGTAAGTCTAATCGTATTGTAACATCCCGTACCTTGGCGTTAGGATTCGTCGTTGTCACGATCCAATTTCACTAAGTCATGAGGTACCTACCATTCCCACCTCGGCAGGCGAACGCTTAACCCAACATTTCATAAACACATGAATAGATAATAAATAAGCGGAATAAAATAGAATAACGGAAGTCTCACGATAATAACATAAGGAAGCGAAAACAAGAGAAATACACCCCAATATCTGGTCTGGTCATACAAGAGCAACTAACTAACTACTACAAGTCTGAATGATAATAATACATCAATAGTCTCAATGTGTCTCAAAATATCAAGTAAGACATAAATAAAGAGGATTCTCTAGGTAGCGAAGCGTCGACATGCTCACCCCAACAATACTCGTATCAGCAACCGCGAACTCTCAGACACGAGGGGTAGACGATGCATAAAATAATGCAGCAAGTGCAGGTCAGTACAAACAATAAGAGCCGATAGGTATCATAGGTCGACTAAGACTAGCTAATGTATATAAAGACAACAAAGCAAGATAAACACATAAACCAACAAGTACAAGTCAACAATAAGCCATATCCACGGTACAACTCATCACCTATATTGTAGCATCTATAATGAACTGTGCCAAGTCTCAGTATATTAATCTGAATCAGTACATCACAGTAGTATCACAACAATCAACAAAAACCAAGACACAATGCAATGCAATAATGTATGTAGGATGAATGCAATGCATATGCAGCTTTGTACAACATGTCCCGGAAGGAATGACTCCACATCTCGGCGATCATGACTCATGAGGGACCCGCGAAGTCCATGTACCACTTGCTCCAGAATATGACCTTGGATCACGAGCACATTCTCACGATCCCGGCAAAGACCTCGGGCATCGGACACTCCATCGTTCCCGACAAGAAACCTCGGGCAACGAACATTCATCTCTCTTTTACGCTCTCCGGCAGAAACCTCAGAGGCTACACTCTCTCACATATCATCACAAGTACTAGAACCATGCATATGTCAATGTATCATGGAAATGCGTGTGAATGTGATGAAATGTGATATCAACAAGAAATTCTATCCGAAACAGTACCACACATGGCACCCAAGTAGTATCAATAATAAGGCTACACAACAAGCCACAATGGAATCATCGTTCTCATGTCAGTATCAATCAAGTAAAGTATCGCGATATCATAGCTATGATGTATCACTATTCACAATTACCACCTTATCAATGTGTCAACAATGCCAATAAGTAATAGATTAGATGAGTCAACAACACAATGGGATGGCTAGCCCCCAAATCATACAAAAAGGCCCGACCTAAGACAATATGTAGCCCAACTTCATACCTGAAGGATTACATGCATTCTCCGAAAATAACATGTAAACATACGCTTCACTAGACGAAGTCTCACTATAGGGTAAACCGTAACCTACCTAGAAAGCCGAACAACAAAGTCTCCAACAATCACACCTCAGTCTTCCCTTTCCTTTGAGCCTCGAGATAATGAAAGTCTAACATATCCTAATCATGGAATTAGAATCAAGAAGAAAATCATTTAAACCCTACTTCTATTCCATACCCAAATTCCCAACCTAGGAAATAGGGTTTATGAACTAGAAAAGTGAAATTAGGAATCTAAAGGTCACAATATGAAATTAAAGCTCTATGTGATCAATTCCCATCAATATCAAGCTAGAAGAACCAACAATTTACTGAAATTTAGATTGTAGGCAAAACCCTCAAATTTGGGTATAAATCCTAACTCCAAATCTATAATTTAGCCACTAATTAGGAAGGAACCATGCAATAATAGGTTCTAATCATCAAGTCCATGCTTAATGAAGCTAACCCAATCAATAATTCAAGATTTAGAAGCCTAGAAAGAATAACTAATTGAACCCTCTTTTAAATCATCAAACTCTTAATGAACTATCATGATAAAGGATTCCTAAGGTGATTATGGAAAATGAAATAGCAAAGGAGATAGAAGAACTTACCACAAAGAGTTTCCCCCAAGAATCACCTTGAAAAGCTCTAAAAAACTCTAAAGTCGAAATAATAAAGAATGAGGGACGTAGGGCTTTTAATACTCATTTAATGAAATTATATGCCCGATACCGCTTCTGTGACAATTGGACCACTATGGGGGTCCCGCTTCGACGCCCACTCAGACCGCTACGGTGGTTAGCTAACATAGCACTAGGTCGCTGTTGAAGCAAGCCCACCACTACAGCGGTGCCGTTGATGCGGTACTGGTGCCGCTATAGCGGGCACCAGAACCAGAAATTCCCTAAAATAATCACAATCTCAACCCAAAATCCCGGCTATAACCCGAGGCCATCTGCTCCCATACCACATACACAGACACATATAAAAACAAGCTACGAACGTACTCGTGGCCTTGGAATTTCCAACGAAGGTCTCGTTGTCCGAGTCAACCCGCGATACCATAGCATCAACTTCCCAACCCAAGTCCCAAAATGCACCTGAGTACATTGGGAATCGAACCGAATATACGTATAAGTTCTAAAAGACCATCTGGACCTCTCTGAATCGACGGATTTCTGAAAAAGGTCTGTTTACTCAAAAGTCAACTTTGAGTCTACTTTTTTTTTCGCTTTAAGCTCAAATTTCCCAAAAAAGTCTCCTAAATCCTATACAAATACCTCGAGAAGCGTGTCAATGGTCCCCTCGGGTCAAATGTGAGCTTGACAACCTCGGGGAAGGGTCAAAAGGACCGAAAAGACTACAATGACCAAACGGGTCATTACATTAGATACCAATTGGACCATCGCTCGTCCTCGAGAAAAAAGAGCGAAGAGAGGAATCGGAAAGGATATCGAGCCCGAGTCGGGACACGATCTCTCAGTGGCCTCCTCCGAAGATCCATTGGACCTTCATATACGCAATAAGACCTCGACTTCGTCCTATATGCAATGGCTCCTCGTCATAAGTCAAATTCTCATCGAGTAATACTAAGTCCCGACGAATGATATAGAACCATCGAAAGATACTTCTTCAACATAGAACATGGAAAACCGGATGAACACCGACCGGCACGGTGAAAAACTAACTCATAACACATAGGATCAATACAACGGATAGTCTCACACAGGCCAATACACTTCGAGCTCACTTGCCCTCCTTCCCAAATCGCATGACACCCTTACATGGTGTGTAACATTTCAAAAACCTCGATCGCTCACTCTACCAAATCACAACTCTCTCTAAACTTAGCTCAAGCTCAAAGTCTCATATCTCTGTATTCAAATTTCCCTCACAACTGATCTTCAAATAAACGAATTACTTTTGCTCGTATTCTCCAATTTCATAAAACTGCGACTCTGAACACGATCAATAGGACACTTTACCAAACCAACGCAATCCTTTGAAACATGGCCACAAACCATAGCCCATTCTGAACCGAAAAGATATTCTGATTCCACTAACCTTTCCTTCGCACTTGTCAAAGCCGTTTCCAGCGCCGTGATTTCTTAGAAACACGTTAACACACACACCACAAACTTGAAACCATGACTTACTCTCTACAGAAAGAATCCTTGATCAATATGAGATCTCTACGCAATTCCATCAAAACTGATCTTTCCGACGGCTAACTTGGTTTGTTCCAAATCTTCTCAAACCTTCAAATCACAATACAAGAACCATACCACTGAATATCTCATAGAGCAAAGTCCGTCGGAACCCAACTGATCACTATAAAGACCTCTCGCGCAATAGTTCCTTCTCAAATTTGTACTAAGCTCATTATATACCATTATTCTATACAAGTATCTGTTCTCAGAAAATATCATCAATTCCACTAGAAAACCATGACAAGGCTCGGTAAATCTGTCCTACCTGAAATATAAGCCGAACGCATCGAATCCTTAAATGTCTTCCTGGAAATATAATCATAGACCTTTAAGCTTAACTCGAACAATGCCGACCCTGAATGAATGCACAACTCTCGAATATCACCACTAGTCATTAGAACTGACTCTGAATTTCAAAACCAATCACAGATATACCACGCATAACAAATCATGTCTGTCACCCTCGACTCCACAAGTTGATTCCTATCCAAGTTATCACTAAGTAACGAAGAGCTATACCTTACGATCCCAATCTTCATGCTTCTCAACCTTTACCCGACACACAAATCTGATACAACCCCAAACTTTTCCACGCAAAACCTGAAGCCTCATATAATAGTTATTTAACCATCGAACCTCTCATTGTATTACCTCGATATGCCATAATTTTCTGAAAGTATCCAATCTTACTGTAGCGGTTCTATTTTTTTCGATTCGAATTTGCACTTGCCTCATTTAAAAAGGAAAGTATCTCGGGAAAGTACGGTTGTCAATCGTACTGGAAAAAAGGAAAAAATATACTTCTACGTAATGGTACTCTAAATGGACGTATTTTTAGAGTGGCCATTTAATTTTTAGGAAATTAGAAAAAATCGAGTCGAAAAGGGTTCATTTAAAATAATTATTTTATGATTATTTTAAAAGAAACCTAATCTACACAGAGTCTAGGTAAGGGTTGTGGTGATCTCCTGGGGAAGGCGTTAGGCACCCCGGTATTAAGGATCCGCTCAATTGCGGTTTACCTACGGGTTCTAATAATATGTCTATGTAGATATAAATTGATGTGACAAAAATAGTTATGCTTTATATTTCCACCCATAGAAATTAGCCTTTCATGCAAAACACCTCTTTTCAAGAATTAAAAGTGGTAAATTTTGTCCAAAATTGAGCGTTTAGGGTATCGGACTAGAACACTTAGGCTAATACTCGAAGTAGGACTCCACGTAAGTCCACCCAAAAAATAATTTTAAAAAAAAATGTTTCGAAGTGTAAGAAAATAGTTTTTAAGAAAATAGTTTAGAAACACTATTATAGTCTATATAATATACATACAATGTAGTCCATCTTTTATTTCTAAGCTTCTAGTCAATTTTTACTTTTTTAGCCTAAGTCTAAATATTCATAATTAGTCCTATCAGTGTTGAATATTGGTCCAAATTAGTCCATATGTCACAAGCCCACAGGTTTCATAAATGTTCATTTTAGTCCTGAATTTCGCAAAAATCAGCAATTTTTAGTCCTTTTAGTCCAATCAGTCCCAACTTGCATTAAAGTCTCAAAATAGTCTTAATTTTGTTGTAAACTTATTTTGGCGACTTTGAAATACGAAAATCTCATAAGGGTCCCAATTGATACGATAACTACACAAATAATAACTAAAATGCGTAATTTAAAAGAGATAGAGAATTTGGGCCGACCAAGCCCAAAAGAAAATGTTTATGCACTCGGGTTCATCTTAATTCCAACGTATGCTCCATTTTGCTCCAAGTTGGGGTTGACTCGATCTAGATTTGGATGGACAAGTATACAAACGGGTATACACAACATTAGAATACATCCGCAAATTAAACTTGAACGACAACATTAAAGCCTACAACTATTAAGTAGCACAAAAAATAAATTACAACTTATTGGGTCTAGCCCATTAATAATAATAAATGACATCAGATAACCAAGATGGCCTAAATACGAAATAGGCCCAAAACAGTAAGAATAATAGGTCAAATATGGGGACGCAGATGACAGGCCCAAGCCATTCCCTTCTTGAAAATTTTCTAAGTGTCAAGAGGTGGTATACATAGTATACCACAAATATACTAGCTGACTTTCCCCAAATTTTCTAAGTATCAGGACTAAGATGTACATGATATACACCAATAAACCATTAGATGTGAAGAGCAAAACCTTTCAAGGGGGCATACTGTTATATCCCGTATTTTTAAACATTGAGACATTCTAAAGCTAATCGCGACAAGTTAAGGACAAGACTATTTTGGGATACGGGGTAGAGATTTTTAATCTCCGATTTTGTTTTAATCACAAGTTGGTTATAAATTTTATTTGGTATAGAAATATTAATGGAGATTAGGGATGAATTAACCAAGATTAGATTATTAAAGTGGGATTAAGACTTAATCATTTCATTAAT
>NC_081344.1:58504856-58536201 GCF_029784015.1 Lycium ferocissimum
ATGAATTAAAAGTATAAAATTTTACTAATTGAGCGTTTAGGGTATCGAACTAGAACACTTAGGCTAATACCTGAAGGCTCTTAGCCTAAGTAGGACTCCACGTAAGTCCACCCAAAAAATAGTTTTTTAAAAAAAAAATTCGAAGTGTAAGAAAATAGTTTTTAAGAAAATTGTTTAGATACACTATTATAGTCCATATAATATACATATAATGTAGTCCATCTTTTATTTCTAAGCTTCTAGTCAATTTTTACTTTTTTAGACTAAGTCCAATATTCATAATTAGTCCTATCAGTGTTGAATATTGTTCCAAATTAGTCCATATGTCATACGTCCACAGGTTTCATAAATGTTCATTTTAGTCTCGAATTCCACAAAAATCAGCAATTAAGTAAGCTTCTTAACAGTTAATAACACAGAGGGAGTAAAAAACATAGTCCCAACTTTAACAAACATACTTCAACACATAAAACATCTTAACATAGAATGTAAAAAAAAAAAGCTAAAATAAAACATAGGAGTAACTCCCAACTTTCAAAACAACTATGTCTTATTCAAAATTATTTACAACTTAACCTCAACACAGAAACAATGATATTGAGTACTAGACTAATCATTCATGACATTTCAAATAGCATATAGGTTTAAGCAAAGCATATCATGACTGGAAATAAAGAAAGAAAAGAAAAAGGAGCTAAAATAGGATTTTACCTTTATTTGGGGCAGCCTAAAGATCAAAATGGAGAAATTGAATCAGCTTTCAAACACCAACACTTAAAACCTCTTAAAAACAACCTTTCTTTTTCAAACCCTTGTATAATATGTGTATATTATAATCACATTGGTAGGTATCTCTTATGGTATTCTCAAAGTAGTCTATTAGTAGTATCTAGGTAGTGTATATATGATACGTATATTTTTGTCTTTCTAGTGTATATGAGTAATAGGAGAGCTATATATTTTTGAACGTTTAGGATTTTTAGCAAAAGGTCCGGATCCTTAAGAATGGCACAATTGCCTTCTATTTATAGTAATCAATTAGGGCTTTAGGGACAAAAGAGGGAAAGTCCCTAATCAAAACTGATTTCCCCCCAAAATACTCTATTTTCCATATTACAAAATTCAAAATCATGTAAAGGACCAGATTTTCCCTCAGCATTGTACTACCTTATCCTATACTCAACAAATATCAGATAATTTCCAACGGGTAGTACTAAAATTACGCACAAAATATTTAATAAATTCCCAAATACTAGGATAGTACAGTGAGTCAAACAAACAGCCAAAATTAGTACAATACAACATTCACATAGTACATTAAAAGATAAAATCTCCAAAACTCCCTTAACCGATTCGAATTTTTGGGATTTCCCCCTTGAATTCTCTCCATTTGTGTGTCGTGGTGCCAAGATAACAGCAGGCTCAAAGGCCCCTGTCCATGGCTCCCATGACACGGAGAAAATAAGAGTAACTTCCCAAATTAGGGTTTCAAATTGAACATGAATACACGTAAAACTTAAAATAAAACCTGCCATTAGTATTAGGAGAACAAGGGGAGCAAAACCCCTCAAGAATTTGCTTGAAAGCAGCCATGAAATGGCTATGACGAAGATCGCAAGAAAACGTCAACCCTAAATTGCCATTGCTGGCCAAGAGAAAAGAGAAAGACGATCAGTTCAACAAATGAAATGAGGGGGCCAAAGTTATCTCTTGGTAACTTTGGTCCCCTTTGAAATATATAGTACCTCCCCCCGCCGCCCCTCCCTCCCCCCACACCAAATGTCTTAAGAAAAATTTAAAAAGGCCAGAGAATATTTTTTTAAAGGACCCCTGTACACAATTTTAAAAAATAAATACTCAACTTTGTCAAACTACATATTCGTCTAAAACGCTTTCGTAGGCCCGTTTTTTGTAAATTCCAAATTTGGAATATGTAGTTTTAAAATACAAGCTTTAATATAAGCCCAATATTGACGTAGTTCCGGATAAATTTTAAGGATGTGGAAAAATACGGTAAAAAATGAACCGTAATTCGTACGTCGTTTTAATTGCTGAATTTCCCGAATTTAGACGGAGCGGGATACGCATCTTCAAGAATAAATTTTAGCACCAGTCGCAACCTTATCCTAACGACCATGTCAGATATCAATTTTTCCCTTCCCAATCTCACAAAAAGTACTCATGTCTAAGATATTTTATGAAGTCTCACTTCGCTATGCACCTTCCACAAAAGTCTTCCTTCATGTCCTTATTGTTAACTTCTTTTCTTTCTTACACGCAGTCACAAATGCGTTTGCCCAAATTGGATGGTCATCACCGAACTTACACTTGTTCTCACCTACCGAAGTCTAAACTCTACCGCTGATAAATCATCGACCCTCCATTGGTACACCAGTGTCACACACACCATCATAAAGCCTTGACGAAGCTGATGTTTTTCCCAAACCGGTCATATCATCGAGCAAACCACTATTGTTAAGCCATCAAGGCACTTTGTCACTTTTGAGCAACCTAATACGCTCAAATTACACCTTTAATTAGCGTAAAGCGGACGATGTCAAATATAGTAACCCAATTAGGTTGGGGTCGAATCCACAGGGAATATGGTGTGAAAAGGTTAATAAACTCGTAGAATGCTCAATTTAGGTCTAATGTCTTAATCCGATGATTTTTTGTAAAAGTTGGTTGTTTAGGACTAATAGCTAACTAATTTCTTTGGATTGTAGTTTATGGTAAAAGAAACCAAGTTTGTGTCCCCTTTAGATAAGGTGTATGCTCATGGGTATTGATCTTGCTATACTTCTAATGGATCATTACATGAATGCACTTAACCTCTATATGAATCTCTACTATTTCCCAATAAATAAAGATTATTTCTTTCTATGATTTTCCCAAATTTAAGAAAGTGAGTATTGAAGAATGGTTAATTGTGCCAAGTAAATTATTTTTATTCCTTAGTGAATTCATTAAACAAAGTTTAAAGCTTTGAGTTCTTGTTATTTATTCTTACCAAACCCTAATTGTTTTCCCAAACAAATCAAGATTTAAGGCTTTAATCAATGTTTGCGACCATTAATTATAAATGAAGAATGAAGAATAAATAAACCCTAATAACCCATTATGCGTATATCAATCACAAAACACCCATCATTGGGTTCACAACCCTAGTAAGGGAATTTAGCTACTCATGACCAAGAACAAGAAACAACAAATTACAAAATTCATAATTGCTTACTTTGGATGAAAAGAGGAATTAATAATACTTGAATTGATGTTTTTGAATCTCCAAAGTAAAGAGAGTATTTAATGTTCTAAGCCAAAAGTAAGAAAATAATAGCTGGTATGAAATAAAACCCTATATTGGACTATTTATAGGTTTTGAAATGTAAAAGTTACAGATTTACATTTTGGTCCCCGCCGACATAAAATACGGTTCGTATTTCACATTACGGACCGTAAACTGGTTTACGCCTTGCTTTTCCTTCACGATCTGGGCAACTGTAGCCTCATGGATTACGGACCGTATTTTGATTTACGGTCTGTCTTCTACCTCATCATCTTTCGACTTGTAAAACTCCAACTTTTACGCTAAGTGTCTAAATGCTAAATACGCTTTGAATTACGGACCGCAAAGTTTAATACGGTCTGTAAAAGTTGTTTGTATTTCACTTTCTTCTCAGCATGACTTTCTAGTTTTGCTTATCTTTAAATACGCCCAAGGAAGACGACCCGTATTTGAAAATACAGCCAGTATCTTGTCATACAGTTTTCAACCCAAAATTGCTCCATTACCTGAAAGACACTAAAAACACATTAAATTGCCACTAACTTGCTGAAAAACAAGTAAAACTTCTCATAAAAAGGCCTTGGATGTGCCATAATTTCCCGGCACATCACAACCCAATGTTGAAACATGGAGACTATGTAACCCTCTAACCTATCTTACCCATTTCCCACGGACTCCCATAATAAATGAGTCTAATCGTGACTCCACACAATCGAATCTTTAGGCCATACTAGGGACTGAACTTGATCAAAAGTTCGAATGAGAATAACACATCTCATACCAAACCACAAAATGTCATAGATCAACCATTCGCATAAGAATTTAAGGACGAGTATCCACCCTTTGCGGGTGATTAAGATAAGAAAGTTCATATACCAATTGGAATCGACTAGACACCAATTTGAATGAAGTCGCACGAGAGAATGAAAGAATTGGAAGTTTTCAATAAGTCTTATAGCCTCTCGCAGATAAGTACAAAGCTGTCACGACCCATTTTGCTTAGGCCGTGCGGGCACCTACCTTTCCCACCTCGGTAGGCGAACCCTTAACTCAACATTCACAACTAATAGAAAATCACGGAAGAAGTAAAATAACGCAAGTCACATAATATGATATAAAATAAACAAGTGCGGAAGTAAATGAAATCCACCCCAGTATCTGGTCTGGTCACACAAGAGCACCTAAATCCAAATACTAAAAGTCTGAATAATAATGCATAGTAGTCTCAAATCATGTCTCAGAATGGAAGGTAAGACATAAGTAATAGGAGAGTCTTCAAGGTTAGCGGACGCCATGCTCACCCTGGAAACTCGAGAGGAAGCTAAAGTGTCAATCAGCCACAGGTCACCAAAGTAGATCTGACCTGGTACTCTGCATTCATAAAAGAATGCGACAAGTGCGGTCGATATAAAAAAACGATCTTGGTAGGCATCATAGGCGGACTAAGCATAGTTAACACAATTCAAAAAATAACGCGAGATAAGCAAATAAACCAACCAAGCATGAGACAATATAATCGTAGCAAGTATCGTCATCACCTATGTAAGAATCTAAACCCCAATATAATAAGTCTGAGTATATTTGATCCGAACCAATTACCACAATAGAATCATCAGAGTCCAATTATCAACAACACAATCATCATAATACAGTCATCACAACATCTCACTCAAGTCATAATGCAATGCAGTGCAATAATGGTATGAATGTGATGCCATGCCATGCAAATGAGGTGTACACATGTACTCCGGACGGAAATATCGACATCTCGGTAGCACAACCCAGTGTGACTCGCGAAGTCTAAGTGCCACCCGTCCCAGATCTTTGCCAAACGAACGGACGGGACCACGGCTAATTGCTCATAGGGGAGTCCCGCTGACACGCCCCTAGGGGACCCGCGGAGTCCATGCACTAACAACGATTCCGGGATAACATCGGAATTGACCATGCAACAATGATGCCCGAGTATAACCATCGGACATTGGCCTCCTCACAATCACTCAAAAGAGTCAATCAAATATTAGTTTCACAAATCAAAGATTCCAAAATAGAGCCTCGGACATCGGCCTCCCCACAATCACTCAATTAAAAGAGTTCATCAAAATATCAGTTCATATAATCAACCATTCCGGAATGGATTTTCGGACATCGGCCTTTTTACAATCACTCAGGTAAAAGAGTTTATCAAATATCAGTTTCGCTCAATCAATGATAGTGGATCATCTCCGGGTATCGGCCATGCATGATAAATATGAGAGAATGCGTGCAATGCATATGTCAATCACCAACAGTAGAGTTCAATATCACAAATACCACAACGGGTATGCCAACAACGTATCACATCACAATACCAATAGTGGGTATGCCAACATATATCAATAACTCAAGTACGAACAGTGGGTACGCCAATAATATATCAATAATCTCAAGTACCAACAGCGGGTACGCCAACAATAAATCCAAGTACAAATACCAACAACGGGTATGTCAGTCCTATCCGAATCGGGACAACAAGCAGAATTCGATATCTACTAACTACACATGGCATCAAGCCAACACAATTGAACAATCAAACACACACAACGGGGTGGCTAGTCCCAACACATATCAGGGCCCAACCTAAGGCAATATCCATCCCAACTTCACACCCGAAGGTTCACATGCTGTCTCCGACATTATAATCTAAATATGTGATTCTCTATACGAAGTCTTATCAAAGGTAAACCATAACCTATCTGGACTGCCGAACCACAACACCAACAAGTCACTCTTTTGCTTTGCCCTTCCTCTGAAGCTCAGAACCAAAATAGTCTAAGCATAATTGAATTCTTTATTAGACATCATGAAGATTGATACTAGTATTGCTATGATATCAACTAGGTCTATTTTAATCCTAGAAATTGGAAAAACAGACCCACAAGGGCAAAACGGGAAATCCGCGGGTAAAATACCAAATTAAGTACTAGATGATCATAACCCAGCCACTAATTGTTGATTTAACTCAAGAATTAGTCTAAATCTGATTTCAAGTAAAAACCCCAAATTGGGTATAAACCCTGTCTCCAAATCTGAAATTCAATGTTAAAAGTGGAAGATATAGGATCAAGATGCTTAGATTCATCAAATTCTAGCATTAATATTATTAATTTATCATACATGACCCTAAGGAAAGTCTCCCAAAACCGTTTTTCAAATTCCATCTCTAAGGGATTGTAAAAGGGAAGGGGAAATTCTAAGATGATTGTGATTAAGGAAGAGTAAAGGATTGGGCAAAGTTTACCTTCAAGGGTTTCTTGAAATTATCTTCAAGAACAGTTTCTCTAAGCTCCAATATCGAGATATGAAATAATGAGGGTTAAGACTTATTTAAGACACATTTAATGAAATGTCACCGCCACGGCGATTGGAATGCCGCTACTGCGTCTGGAATGTCGCCATAACGGTAAGGCCCCTATTACCCACCCTTTGCCCCGGTCATCACCCACCGCGCGCCGGTGCGCTGAGGCTGCAGTGCGCCATTGCGGCCACCAGACACCAGAATCCCTATTTTTTTCTAACTGTTCAATCGTACTTTCGGGTTACTCCCAAGGCCATCTGCTCACAACCCGACCACCTAAACCCATAGAAAAATGCGCTGCGAACGCGCTTGTGGTCTCGAAATTCCCAACGGAGGTCTCGTTGACCGAGCCAACCCCCGATGCCTTAATTCCCATTTCCCATCCAATGTTCGAAATGCATCCGAATGCATTGGGAACCAAACGTAATGCACAAACAGGTTCTAAACGACCCTCTGGACCTCTCGAAATTGATGAAATTTCGAAAAAGGTCCGTTTGCTCAAAAGTCAACTTCGGGTCAACCACTTTCACTTTAAAGCCTATATTTTCACCAAAGTTGCCCGAATCCGATCTCGATAGCTCAGGAAGCATGTCAACGATCCCCTCGGGTCGAAAGGGAGCTAATCAATGCTCGAAAATAGGCGAAAATTCCAAATGGTCTATAACGACCAAACGGGTCGTTATAGAAGCTCTTCATACCAACCTACGAGACTCTACTAGACATGCTCTAATATTATAGATCGGGTAACATAGGGCTCTGATACTAACTTGTCATGACCCAATTTCACTAAGTCATGAGGGAACCTACCTTTCCCACCTCGGTAGGTGAACCCTTAACTCAATATTTTATAAACATATGAATAGATAATAAATAAGCGGAAGAAAATAGAATAACGGAAGTCTCACGATAATAATATAAGGAAGTGAAAACGAGAAATACACCCTAGTATCTAGTCTGGTCATACAAGAGTAACTAACTAACTACTACAAGTCTGAATGATAATAATACATCAGTAGTCTCAGTATGTCTCAGAATATCAAGTAAGACATAAATAAAGAGGAGTCTCCGGGTAGCGAAGCGTCCATGTGCTCACTCCAACAAGACTCGTATCAGCAACCTTGAACTCTCAGCCACGAGGGGTACACGTCGATGCATAAAAGAAAGCAGCAAGTGCAGGTCAGTACAAATAACAAGTACTGGCAGGTATTATAGGCCGACTAAGACTAGCTAGCGTATATAAAGACAACAAAGCTAGATAAACACATAAACCAACACGTACAAGTCAACAATAAGCCATATCCACGGTACAAGTCATCACCTATGTTGTAGCATCTAACCTAACTGTGCCATGTCTCAGTATAGCAATCTGAATTAGTACATCATAGTAGTATATCTGCTATCATTCATACTATATACTCGTAATCATATAAGATCGTCATTTTACGAGATACGTTAACTTTTATAAACATAAGCCCTTCGGCTATCAAAATAATATATATACAAATACACATACATATACATGGAGACCATGGGGCCATACTACCCACACATACGTGACTACGAGCCTCTAATGGAATACTAGACATATAGACGGGACAGGACCCCGTCGTGCCCAAAATGTGCATATACAAATATATACCAAAAGAATAATCAAAGCACCTCCGGACGATGGAGTGCTCACAAATCAGCCAACGACTCCTAGGGATCGACCGTCTCCTTGCCTACTGTGGGCATGAACACGGCGTCCAAAGAAAGGGACGTCGGTACGAACATTGTACCGAGTATGTAAGGCGAAAATGAAGCAAACATAACACGGAAATCGTAAATCATGAGATGAGGGCATAACTTTGTGCCATCTTTACATATGAACCAGTTTCATGTACATTCATCATACGTAAATACATCACATACATAATCACAGCATGCAAGCATTGTTACATCAATCATATGTCATTACATCGTTACCCGCGTCCGGGTAACCATCCTGCGCAACCCACTAGTGGTGACATGTCCGCCCTTCTCTCGGTGCGGTGGAATCATGGCGACCCGCCGTAGCGGTGACATGTCCGGCCAATTAGGCACGGTGGAATCATAGCAGCCCGCCGTAGCGGTGACATGTCCGGCCAATTAGGCGCGGTGGAATCATATTATCACACATACCATGCATTTCATACATTTGTCACCATTAACATTCAATTCATAGACATATCGTGGCTTATCATGATGTTACCATAGTTTAACATTCTTAGTTATATACACATGTACATACATTAAGCTTGCGAGTGGCTATATTTATATCGGGGTGACGTAAGGTCGTAAACCCCCGGTCATGTTATGGAATAGCATAAGAGTAATATCTCACCTTGGAGGAATTTACGATTTAAGGCGAGTACGTATGAGAGAAAATACCAATGGATCGTGATTCTCATCATTGATCTCATAAGAACATTATATCGTGGTCGCTAGAGTCTTTATTGCGTTCATAGCGTATTTCTTATCCAATATCGAACTCATGGACGTAAACATTTCATCTCAAGGAACATAAAAGATCCGTGAAGGAAGAGGGAAATCGTATATAAGATTCATGCCTTAGAAGGAAGGGTAATGCCTCACATACCTTTTGTCGTTAACTACTTTATAGCTTGCTCGTCCTCCTTTGTTGTCCTCGTCTTTACCTTCAAGAGAGTTCGTATCGTCGTTAGCTAGGCAATTATAAAACCATGCCTCTTAAGGCTAAAGAAAATTGGGCAGCGTTTCCTTTGTTTATACTACTTTCCGCCATATTCCATATCAACTCCCAACACTCATAACAACCATCACAATATCGCTAATAACAATCGTCACTCATTCCCATGATTTGCATTTCATAATTTCACTTAAATTCTCCATATTCATGACTAAGGTTTATTATCACATTCATTCACTTGTAATACTTATTCCATGCTCCAAATATCATTTGTAACATACTCACAATCTCCACATAATCATTTTCGTGATTCATCGCAACTACTATTCAACAATGACATTATTTCCCCCATTTATGACCCATTTTCTTTACTCTTTCATAATCTAAGTGTTTCATCTTAATAATACTTCAATCAACATCTAAAGTTCATGAAACTTACCTCAAATGGTAGAGGAATAAACCTTGAATGATGATACACCTTCTAGCACAAAACCCTATTTCTTCTCTCTTGGAATTCCTTGCCTTTGGTAGCTTTAATGGAGTTTCTTAAGCTTGATTCTCCTCAAATCTTGTTATTGATCCTTGATCTCCTTAGTTTTCTTGTGGATGAAATGTTTGGAAGTTTCTAGAGGTGTGGAGAGGTTAAAGTCGTGGTTGAGAATGAATAAAATGAAGTGGACTTAACATTTAAAGGCTTGGAGATGTTCGGCCGAGTGGGACTTCCACGGACGACTTCACGGTCCGTGGAACCCTTTGTTGGCCGTGGAACTGGTCGTGGTTCACGACCAGCCAGCCACACTTTCTGCTGGCTGTTCCACGGACACATCCCCACGGGTCGTGGAACATTGTGCTTGTCCGTGGAACATGGTCGTGGAACTCACGGTTCCACCGAATGGTTCCCGTCGTTTCGTTTGACCTCTAATCCTTATGGAACCTTCTTAGCACTTGTTTATCATTTCATTATGAATCTCGGGGGTGTCGTAACTCTTCTCCACAACATTCTTAAGGCATCATTAACTCAATACTCCTAGTTTGCGTCCAATATACTAACTTATAACTCGATTCCCTTAACTACTTTCTTGCTTCAACTCGGATGCCTTTGGAATCTTAATTAGGACTATCAATTTGTACTTCCTGCTTATCCAACTTCGTATACGTCCTGTCCTTCGCGAGCCTACTCGCTTATATACTAAGGGGAATTTTCCGAGGTGTAACATTCTTCCCCCCTTTTGGAACATTCGTCCTCGAATGTTAAGTCATCGAGGGTTCTGGAAAAAAAATTTCGCCAGAGTTTCCCCTGTAATATGGCGATACCATCCTGTCACAACAGCCCATAATATCATTGCCTCACAGGGCTACAACACAACAGCAATATAGATTGGCCACACACGACCCATATACATAAAAATAAAGCATACATACCTTATTGTCCCGATGTTTCATCATGTATCTCTTACGGGGTTAAATAGGTGCGGGTATGCGGATTTCATCTTCTCCTCTCGCTTCCCAAGTCACTTCTTCTCGGTTGTTATTTCGCCATAAGACTTTCACCGAAGCTATTTCCTTATTCCGAAGCCTTCGTATTTGCTTGTCTAATATGGCAATAGGGACCTCTTCATAAGTTAGCTTTTACGTGATTTGAACATCCTTGACGGGCGCAATCTTTGTAGGATCCCCAACGCATTTGCGGAGCATTGAAACATGGAACACTTTGGTGGACTAATTCGAGCTCGCAGAGCAAGTCTAACTCATATGCTACTTGACCCACCTTACGGATGATTTTGTAGGGTCCGATATATCGCGGACTCAATTTTCCCTTTTTGCCAAATCTCATCACTCCTTTCATTGGCGATACTTTCAAGAATACCCAATCATTGACTTGAAATTCTAGATCTCGTCGGCGGTTGTCCGCATAAGACTTTTGGCGACTTTGGGCCGTCAATAATCGATCTCGGATCATTTTGACCTTTTCCACCGCTTGTTGAACTAATTCGGGGCCTATCAATTGTACTTCTCCGACGTCAAACCATCCAATCGGAGATCTACATTTTCTTCCATACAGAGCTTCATACGGAGCCATTTGAATATTGGAATGATAACTGTTGTTATAGGCAAATTCGATTAAGGGTAAGTGGTCATCCCAACTACCACCAAAATCTAAAACACATGCCCTTAACATATCTTCCAAGGTACGTATAGTGCGCTCGGCTTGCCCGTCGATCCGCGGGATGGAATGCCGTGTTGAGCTTCACTTGAGTACCTAGACCCTCTTGGAAGGATTTCCAGAACTTGGCTGTAAATTGTGCTCCTCTGTCTGTAATGATAGATATTGGAATACCATGAAGCCTCACAATCTCCTTAAGATATAACCTTGCATAATCCTCCGCCGAATATGTAGTTCTGACTGGGAGAAAATGAGCTGCCTTTGTCAATCTATCCACGATCACCCACACGGAATCATACTTACTTCGGGAACGAGGCAGTCCTACAACGAAATCCATATTGATCACTTCCCATTTCCATGTAGGAATTTCCATCGCTTGCAATAATCCCCACGGCTTCGGTGTTCTACCTTTACTTGTTGGCAATTTGGACATTGGGCCACAAATTCTCGCTATGTCTCTTTTCATGTTGTCCCACCGATACATCATTTTAAGATCATGGTACATTTTTGTTGTTCCTGGATGAATGGAGTACCGAGAGTAGTGAGCTTCTTCTAGGACTCGACGGCGTAATTACGCCACATTCGGCACACATAGCTTTGCCTTGATATCTAAGAACCCCATCCGCCGAGACTTCAAATGGTGACCTTTCTCTTGGAAATTTCACACCTTTATAATATTCCAGTTTGGGATCCTCGCATTGTCGCTCCTTTATCTCCATATTCAAGGATGAAGCTGTAGGATCATTAACACTAATTCCTGCATCACCTGAGTCGATTATACGCACTCCCAGATTTGCCAACTGGTGGAGTTCATGAATCAGCTCTTTCTTCTCTGGGGGAACTTCACATGAGCTGCCTATTGAACGGCGACTAAGTGCGTCGGCGACTACATTAGCTTTTCCGGGGTGGTATAAAATATTAGCATCATAATCCTTCAATAATTCTAACCACCGCCTCTGTCGCAGGTTCAGCTCCTTCTGTTTGAAAATATATTGAAGACTCTTATGATCCGTATAGATATCGACATGTACACCATACAAGTAATGTCTCCACATTTTCAACGCATGAACAACTGCGGCCAATTCGAGATCATGGGTTGGGTAGTTCTTTTCATGTTTTCGCAGTTGTCTTGAAGCATAAGCAATGACTCTTCCATGTTGCATTAACACACATCCCAGCCCGACACCCGAAGCGTCGCAATATACCACATAGCCATCCGGTCCTTCGGGGAGTGTCAAGATTGGGGCTGAGGTCAACCTGTTTTTCAACTCTTGGAAGCTGCGCTCACAAGCGTCATTCCACTGGAATTTGGCTGACTTCTGGTTAACTTCGTCAATGGGGCTGAAATAGAAGAAAAGCCCTCTACGAATCTTCTATAATAACTGCCAAACCCAGGAAACTGCGAACTTCTGTAGGTGTCGTAGGTCTTGGCCAAGTCTTTACTGCTTCAATCTTCTGAGTGTCGACTCTAATGCCATCATGTGAAATCACATGCCCCAGAAATGTCACCGAGTTTAGCCAGAACTCGCACTTTGAAAATTTAGCATACAATTCTCGAGCTCGAAGAATGCCAAGGACAATACGTAGATGATCTGCATGTTCTGACTCCGTGCGAGAATACACCAAAATATCATCGATGAATACTATCACAAATAGATCTAGAAGAGGCCTGAATACATTGTTCATTAGATTCATAAACAACTGTAGGGGCATTCGTTAACCCGAATGACATCACTCGGAATTCATAATGACCATATCTCGTTCGGAATGTTTGTCTTGGGAATGTCTTCTTCTCGACTCTAACTTGATGATAACCGGATGATCTCGAGTCTATTTTTGAAAACCACTTGGCACCCTGTAGCTGATCAAATAAATCGTCAATCCTGGGAAGAGGATATTTATTCTTTATTGTCACCTTATTGAGCTGTCTATAATCAATGCACATTCGTAGGGAGCCATCTTTCTTTTTCACAAATAAAACTGGTGCTCCCCACGGAGAGGAGCTGGGTCTAATAAACCCCTTCTCGAGCAAATCCTTCAACTGGGCCTTTAATTCTTTCAGTTCCGCCGGAGCCATTCGATAAGGAGGGATAGAGATAGGTTCGGTGTCCGGCAGCACATCAATAGTGAACTCAATTTCCCTTTCCGGAGGGAGGCCTGGGAGCTCATCTGGGAATACGTCCGGAAACTCGTTTACCACCGGAACAGATTGGAGAGTTGGGGACTTTGCTTCCGTGTCGTGCACTCGGACTAGATGGTAGATATAGCCTTTAGCTATCATTTTTCTCGCCTTAAGGTAGGAAATAAACCTACCCTCGGAGTTGCGTATTACCTTTCCATTCTAGCACGGGTTCTCCCGGAAATTGGAATCGAACTAACTTCATTCGGCAATCAACATTAGCATAACACGAGGCCAACCAATCCATACCCATAATTACATCAAAGTCTATCATTTCAAGCTCTACTAGATCGGCCTTGGTTTGGCGACCGCATAAGACAATTATGCAATCTTTATACACTTGTTTCGCTATCACGGGATCACCAACCGGAGTAGATACCTCAAAAGGTTTAATCGGCTCAGGCTTCACCCCAACACGATTAGCAACATATGGAGTGACATAAGATAGCGTAGACCCGGGATCTATCAATGCATATACATCATGAGAGAATACAGACAATATACCTGTAACCACATATGGGGACGACTCGAGATCCTGCCGTCCGGCTAAAGCATATAATCGGGGCTGGGTGGCACCTGACGTAGATGCTCCCCCTCGGCCCCTACCTCGGCCTGATGAAGTCTGGGGAGTTTGCCCCGTCGGGCGTACGGAAGAAGAACCTGCTGCGGACCCTGTGGGCTGAGCCCCACCTCTGTCATACCTCGAGGGACAGTCTCGCATCAAATGTCCTACCTGCCCACAATTGTAACATGCATCGGTGCCCTGGCGACATGGCCCTGAGTGCAATTTTCTGCACTGATTGCATCGGGGAACTGGTGGTCTCCCCTGACTGTAATCTCCCCCAAACTGGGAACCTGGGGTTCTCGAACTCTGACCCTGTCGGGATCGATAGGAACGATCAGATCTCCTGCCTGTAAACCGGGGAGGTGCACTCGTCACTGACTGACCTGAGTGTCCGGAATATGTCTGCCTGGATCCACCTCTATAATCACCTCCTGCGCCCATAGATCTTGCCCGTTTGCCTTGCCCTCTATCAACGTCACGATCACCCCTCTGCGGAGGCTGCTGCCCTTCCAAATTTTGGGCATGGGCTTGGATGCGGGAAATGTCCATCCCGTCTTGTAGAGAAGCTGTCAAACAATCCTTAAACAGATGTGGTCCTAAGCCACTCACAAACCTATATACCCTGTCGCCCATATCGGCTACCATTGTAGGAGCGTACCTAGCCAAAGAGTTGAATTGAAGGTTGTACTCTCGGGCGCTCATATTCCCTTGCTTTAAATTCAGAAATCTGTCCGCTCTAGCTCGGCGGACTTCAGGTGGGGTAAGTAGTGGCGAATGAAAGCATCCACAAATTCTTGCCACACGGGAGGAGGCGCATTTTCTTGCCTCGATGCTCTCCAGTTATTATACCATAAAACCGCCACATCTCGGAGTCTATATGATGCCAACTCCACCGATTCGGTCTCAGAAGCATGAATAATCTGCAACGTCCTCAACATTTCGTCAATAAAGCCTTGCGGGTCTTCATCCGGCTTGGACCCAAAGAATTCGGAGGATTAAGGCTCATGAAGTCACGGGCTCTAGTACTAGATGAACGATCACTTGGGCCCGCATTTTGCCTCTGTGCCTGAGCAGCAACCAATTGGGTCAATAAATTAATAGCCTCGGCTACTTGTTGGCCCGAAGCAGCCGGTGGAGGAACTGGAGGGATAGGAGCTGGAACAGAAGCCCCTTCTTGCCCCTCTGCGATAGGAGGAGTAGTAGAGGCATTAGATAAAGCCTCGTGATGTGATTCCCCTTCCTCTATATTCATAGGCGGCTCTCTTTCCGCCCGCCTCTTTGTCGTAGTCTTGCCCTTCTGGGCGGCTTTAGCTTTTGGCGGCATTTCTGAAATCATAGCACATTCGTTAGGGAGGAGTATATCTTATACACGGCTCTATCGCACGATCTCATATGAAGAAGGATGGTCATTTTTCCTAAATGCCCGTAGCCCCTTGTTTATTAGCGTGGCGCGCAACACACCATAAACAAGACTCTACTAGACACGGCTCGTAGACACTTCCTAGGACCGAACGCTCGATACCACTTTTGTCACGACCCGAGCTACGGGCCGCGACGGCATCCGGGCCCACCGAACACCGCTCATATTCTTCGCTTATCTCGCTATCATTCATACTATATACTCGTAATCATATAAGACTGTCATTTTCGGAGATACGTTAACTTTTATAAACATAAGCCCTTCGGCTATCAAAATAATATATATACAAATACACATACATATACATGGAGACCATGGGGCCATACTACCCACACATACGTGACTACGAGCCTCTAATGGAATACTAGACATATAGACGGGACGGACCCCGTCGTGCCCAAAATGTGATATACAAATATATACCAAAAGAATAATCAAAGCACCTCCGGACGATGGAGTGCTCACAAATCGCCACCGACTCCTAGGGATCGGCAGACCGTCTCCTTGCCTACCTGTGGGCATGAACACAGCGTCCAAAGAAAAGGGACGTCAGTACGAACATTGTACTGAGTATGTAAGGCGTAAAATGAAGCAAACATAACCTGGAAATCGTAAATCATGAGATGAGGGCATAACCTGTGCCATCTTTACATTGAACCGCTTTCATGTACATTCATCATACGTAAATACATCACATACATAATCACGGCATGCAAGCATTGTTACATCAATCATATGTCATTATATCGTTACCCGCGTCCGGTAACCATCTGCGCAGCCCACTAGTGGTGACATGTCCGCCCTTCTCTCGGTGCGGTGGAATCATGCGGTGACATGTCCGGCCAATTAGGCACGGTGGAATCATAGCAGCCCGCCGTAGCGGTGACATGTCCGGCCAATTAGGCGCGGTGGAATCATATTATCACACATACCATGCATTTCATACATTTGTCACCATTAACATTCAATTCATAGACATATCGTGGCTTATCATGATGTTACCATAGTTTAACATTCTTAGTTATATACACATGTACATACATTAAGCTTGCGAGTGGCTATATTTATATCGGGGTGACGTAAGGTCGTAAACCCCCGGTCATGTTATGGAATAGCATAAGAGTAATATCTCACCTTGGAGGAATTTACGATTTAAGGCGAGTACGTATGAGAGAAAATACCAATGGATCGTGATTCTCATCATTGATCTCATAAGAACATTATATAGTGGTCGCTAGAGTCCTTATTGCGTTCATAGCGTATTTCTTATCCAATATCGTACTCATGGACGTAAACATTTCATCTCAAGGAACATAAAAGATCCGGAAGGAAGAGGGAAATCGTATATAAGATTCATGCCTTAGAAGGAAGGGTAATGCCTCACATACCTTTTGTCGTTAACTACTTTATAGCTTGCTCGTCCTCCTTTGTTGTCCTCGTCTTTACCTTCAAGAGAGTTCGTATCGTCGTTAGCTAGGCAATTATAAAACCATGCCTCTTAAGGCTAAAGAAAATTGGGCAGCGTTTCCTTTGTTTATACTACTTTCCGCCATATTCCATATCAACTCCCAACACTCATAACAACCATCACAATATCGCTAATAACAATCGTCACTCATTCCCATGATTTGCATTTCATAATTTCACTTAAATTCTCCATATTCATGACTAAGGTTTATTATCACATTCATTCACTTGTAATACTTATTCCATGCTCCAAATATCATTTGTAACATACTCACAATCTCCACATAATCATTTTCGTGATTCATCGCAACTACTATTCAACAATGACATTATTTCCCCCATTTATGACCCATTTTCTTTACTCTTTCATAATCTAAGTGTTTCATCTTAATAATACTTCAATCAACATCTAAAGTTCATGAAACTTACCTCAAATGGTAGAGGAATAAACCTTGAATGATGATACACCTTCTAGCACAAAACCCTATTTCTTCTCTCTTGGAATTCCTTGCCTTTGGTAGCTTTAATGGAGTTTCTTAAGCTTGATTCTCCTCAAATCTTGTTATTGATCCTTGATCTCCTTAGTTTTCTTGTGGATGAAATGTTTGGAAGTTTCTAGAGGTGTGGAGAGGTTAAAGTCGTGGTTGAGAATGAATAAAATGAAGTGGACTTAACATTTAAAGGCTTGGAGATGTTCAGCCGAGCGGGACTTCCACGGACAGCTTCACGGTCCGTGGAACCCTTTGTTGGCCGTGGAACTGGTCGTGGTTCACGACCAGCCAGCCACACTTTCTGCTGGCTGTTCCACGGACACATCCACGGGTCGTGGAACATTGTGCTGTCCGTGGAACATGGTCGTGGAACTCACAGTTCCACCGGAATGGTTCCCGTCGTTTCGTTTGACCTCTAATCCTTATGGAACCTTCTTAGCACTTGTTTATCATTTCATTATGAATCTCGGGGGTGTCGTAACTCTTCTCCACAACATTCTTAAGGCATCATTAACTCAATACTCCTAGTTTGCGTCCAATATACTAACTTATAACTCGATTCCCTTAACTACTTTCTTGCTTCAACTCGGATGCCTTTGGAATCTTAATTAGGACTATCAATTTGTACTTCCTGCTTATCCAACTTCGTATACGTCCTGTCCTTCTAAGCAAATCTATCCGTGATAACGCAAATCTATCCGAAACAGTACCAGACATGGCACCCAATTAGTATCAATAATAAGGCTACACAACAAGCCACAATGGAATCACCGTTCTTATCTCAGTATCAATCAAGTTAAGTATAGAGATATCTAGCCATGATGTATCACTATTCACAATTACCACGGTATCAATGTGTCAACAATGCCAACAAGTAATAGATTAGATAAGTCAACAATACAACAGGGTGGCTAACCCCCAAATCATACAACAAGGCCTAACCAAAGGCAATATCCAGCCCAGCTTCATACCCGAAGGCTTACATGCATTCTTCAATAATATCATCTAAACATACGCTTCGGTAGCCGGAGTCTCACCATAGGGTAAACCGTAACCTACCTAGAAAGCCGAACAGCAAAGTCTCTAACAATCACACCTTAGTCTTCCCTTTCCTTTGAGCCTCGAGATAATGAAAGTCTAACATATCCGAATCATGGAATTAAAAACAAGAAGAACATCATTTAAACCCTACTTCTATTCAAGACCCAAATTCCCAACCTGTGAAATACGATTTTTGAACTAGAAAGGTGAAATTATGAATCTAAAGGTCTCAGCATGAAATTAAAGCTCTAGGTGATCAATTCCCATCAATATCAAGCTAGAAGAACCAACAATTTACTCTAATTCAGATTCTAGGAAAACCCCCCAAATTTGGATATAAACCCTAACTCCAAATCTATAATTTAGCCACTAATTAGGAAGGAATCATGCAATAATATGTTCTAATCATTAAGTTCATTCTTAATGAAGCTAACCCAATCAATAATTCAAGATTTAGAAGTGTAGAAAGTAGAGCACATTGAACCCTCTTTTAAATCATCAAACTCTTAATGAACTATCATGATAAAGGAATCCTAAGGTGATTATGGAAAATGGAATAGCAAAGGAGATAGAAGAACTTACCACAAAGAGTTTCCCCCAAGAATCACCTTGAAAAGCTCTCAAAAACTCAAAAGTCGAAATAATAAAGAATGAGGGACTTAGGGCTTTTAATACTCATTTAATGAAATTATCTGCCCGATACCGCTTCTACGACAACGGGACCACTGTGGTTGTCCCACTTCGATGCCCACTCAGACCGTTGTAGCTGTCAGCCAACATAGCACTAGGCCGTTGTTGCGAAAAGTAGCACTAGGCCGCTATTGCGGCAAGTCAACCGCTATAGTGGTGCCGCTGATGCGGTACTGGTGCCGCTATAGTGGGCACTAGAACCAGAAGTTTCCCAAAATAATCTCAATCTCAACCCGAAATCCCGGCTATCACTCGAGGCCATCTGCTCCCATACCATATACACAGACACACATAAAAACACCCTATGAACACACTCATGGCCTCGGAATTCTCAACAGAGGTCTCGTTGATCGAGTCAACCCACGATACATCAGCATCAACTTCCCAACTGAAGTCCCAAAATGCACTGAGTGCATTGGGAACTGAATCGAATATATGCTCAAGTTCTAAAAGACCATTCGGACCTCTCGGAATCGACGGATTTCCGAAAAAGATCCGTTTACCTAAAGTCAACTTTGAGTCCCTTTTTTCGCTTTAAACCCAAAATTTCCAAAAAAAGTCTCCCAAATCCTATCCAAATACCTAGGGATGCATGTCAACGGTCTCCTTAGGTCAAATTTGAGCTAGACAAGCTCGGGGAAGGGTCAAAAGTACCGAAAAGACTATAACGACCAAATGGGTTATTACAGTCGTAGTAAATCTATACTAGTTTTAAGGGATTAAGGTCATTCCTGATGTTATAGAGGGTTTATGATAGTTTTATTGCAAGACCCCATAAGTTTGACCACTGTAATACCATTAGATATGTTGACATGGTATATATAATTTCTTTGTTAGATTTTTATAAGAATTTGACAAAAATGATTTTAGCTAGTTTTTATTATTACTACTTTTTGGATACGCCGTAAATTATTTATACGACATGAGGAAGTTTATAAATGATATTTTATTTGTTATAAGAATAGAAATTATTTTCGCATAAGAAAGTTATCTTTGTATTGTTTTGAGAATTAATGGTACAAAGATTTGCAGTCTTGATATTAGGTTTGGAAAAATTAAAATTTGATAAAATATATATTTTAAATGTTTTAACCTTTATGAAATATTAGTATATGTTTTAAATTTTTATAAAATACTTATAATTTATTGATAATATAATTATCATTTCATAAATTGGTTAATTAAGATATTATTATTTTTAATAATAAAAGTGGTACATTTTTGGGATAAGTACAAAGATTATGAAATAGCTTAAACTGAAGTAAATGTGTCAAAAAGTTAACACTCCGCCTACTTGAGGTCAGTGGGGGAATATATGTGTAATGTTTATCTTTGTCATTTCAGGGGGAAGAAAACAAATTTCATGTGGAAACATTTACACCTTTGTTTACGTGCAAGGAAGGAAAGGGTAGCTCAAATTTCTGTCTTCCTTCCTCCCTTAGTAACAAGTACAGCAAACATCTCATTTCCATTCTTTTATTTTCAACGATATAGGTGCAGCAATATGCTAATTGTATAGAGGCCATACGTATAGCTTTATGTTTTTTTCTTTCTTGGAGAATTTTCATACGAGGGGAATAGGCAGTCTATAGTGAAACGTGAGATGTTATTTTCAAGGCAGCAACATTCTATTTTGGTAGGAGCAGCAACATGTCATATTTCTATAAAGGGGAGCAACGTTTTCCATTTATGGCATATCGAAGGTTACTTCATAGCGAAGCAAAGTGAAGGGAAGCTTTTGTGATGGCAACCCAAGTTTGATTCTTCAACTACGACTTTCTACGGGCTCGTATGAGCGTTTAAGGTATGTATTTGTTGATGAACTCACGAGACAGTGATCAGAAGCCGTGAGTTCAAGTCATAGTAATTGTATATAAGTAGGTTACGGGTTGTTTTATTATGGTTTGGAGATCAGTGGGGGAGTTTGGTAAGCTCGTGTAGAGGTTGTTAGTCGTTAAAACGAGGTCGGGTGTGGAGTACACCATTGTATATAGCTTCGGGAGCTCGTCGCTCTTTGATTACTTGACGATAGTGTTGGTATAGTTGTAGTATGTTGTTGAGCTGTTGGTTATGTTGATATTAGCTGTCTTAAATAGGTTAATCGTTTATATAAGGGATTGACTCATCGTAGTCATTCGAAGGTTAAATCAAGATATGGAAGGCTATTTCTTGTTTCACCACTACGGCACGACTTCCAGTTTATTGTTTCGTATGCATAAGTTGAAGTCTAAAAACTATAAGAGCATGTCAATTCTATGTTATCAGTTTCACAAGTCAAATAAGAGCTATGTCATGTAAGTACACAATTTTGGGACAGAGGGAGTACAACATCCTAACAATACTGAAAATTGAGCGTGGTATTTCTCAATATATACTATTGCATTTGCAAGTGTGTATATATATACTATGTCATGTAAGTACACACTTGCAAATGCAATAGTATATATTGAGAAATACCACGCTCAATTTTCAGTATAATATTTTACTATTGCCTTTATATATCGGTGTCCAAAGAATAAGAAATGTGCATGCAATACTATGTCATGTAAGTACACACT
Source organism: Lycium ferocissimum (assembly GCF_029784015.1). Taxonomy (NCBI): domain Eukaryota; kingdom Viridiplantae; phylum Streptophyta; class Magnoliopsida; order Solanales; family Solanaceae; genus Lycium; species Lycium ferocissimum. Next base: position 58,526,741 of record NC_081344.1, read on the forward strand.
TGCAAGTGCAATAGTATTCTATGCAATATATATTCACGCTCAATATATACTATTGCATCCACTGTTTAGTTATCACATCTTGGTGTCATTATAGTATTTTATATCCTTGATTACATCCTCTCTTGTTACCACTAAAAAGATTATACTTGCTACTTGTAATATTATCCTTTTGAAATCTTGAAGATGTGGAGGAAATCTTTAACTTATTGTTGCTGACTAATACTCATGTGATTGTTGTTGACACCTAATTTTTGACTCCCATAATTTATTTTAATTACTCTGGGTCCTTGGATGATAAATAAAGTGAGCCATGCCTTTAAAGGGATTAAATAATTTTATAAAATTATTCAAGTCAATATTCTACCCCTTTAAATTTGATAAAGAGATTTTTACGACATCATGTATTATTTAGAAATTAATTGGTGCATTTTATGACATTTATGAAATATTATTGAAATTAATCAGGAGCAAAACAATTTTGAACAATTGTTTACTTAATTGTTAAAATCGTCGAAAATCAAGTTAAAAGATAATTTGTTCTCTTAAGCCCAAGGAACTTGAGTAATTGAAAGAATTGATCATTTTACCCTTCAATCTTTAATTCTGTGTGTTTTCATGATTGTATGAAATTAATGAATTGTTTAAGTGCTTAAATTAGGTTAATTAGTCAATTAAAGGATCGTTATTGCAAATTAGTTTAATTATTTAATTGTTTACATTATGGCCACGATTGAATTGACCAATTCATGGTTGAAGGCAATTGAGGTCAATTTTGCAAAATCAGCCTTTAAAGGGCCTTAATTGAAATGACCAAATCCATTAGCAAATCAGTTAAGGTCATTAGTGCAAATTCAGTCTTAATTGGTTAATTGGGATAAACGGAGCCATAGAAATAATTAGTTAGATTCATAAGGGCATAATTGCAATCAGTTAACAAAGAGGTTGTAATTGCAATTCATTCGGATTTGAAAGCAATTAAAAATTTGTGTATTGGCAAACTAAGGCTGTCTACATGACTAGTCGTGTTTTAAAATTAATATAAATGCTAATCATGTCCTAATCTTTATAATGTGGTCAATAATCGATGTTTAACATTTTTCTTATTTGTTTAGTCTACCTATTTTGCCCCCAGGCACGTATATACATCTGATATACGCGAATATATGCATATGGTATGCATAAGTAGGGGCACCTCTCTTTCTTTTTAAATCAAGGACCAGGCCCAGTCCATTAACGGACCAGACCCGACCTAGTGTAGCATTAAGAGGGGAGTATACCCCTATACTCCCACACTTTACATTTTCTAAGGACCAAACACGCCTCTCTCCTCTTTCCTCTTTCTCACAAGAAACCCTAGCGCCGCTTCTCGTACTTCTTCTCTCTCCATACCTAAAATGGCAAGTTTACAGTGTAATTAGAATGGCAACAACTTTTACACGACTATTACTGTGAAACAATTAATGTTTCCACGCTATTCACTCTAAACACGGTGCTATCCTCCTCTCTTTTACTTTCTTTTCAATTTTGTAGTAAAACCAATTTTATTTTCTGTATCTTTGTTGTTATTTTGTGCTTGTACGAACGATTTTCTATTGGTTCTTCAATGTTTGACTTGGATCGATCCAAGACGGGTTAGATCCTACCGTATACGAATCGATTTCTGTAGATCCTAGCCGTTAACTTCATGGTATGAACATTTGCACCTGGAAAATGACTTGGTACCACATCGGCGCTTTACTTTGTTGAAAGATTTTTGGGATTCTATAAATAGAATCCCAACCCTCCAAATAAAATTAAAAAAAAAAAAGGCAAAAAAGGGGGGAACAACCTCTTGAGACTAGAATTTCGAATTCAAAGCTTCTCAGTATAAAAATTTTAAACTTTAACCTAAAAGAGTTGAAGTTCCCTAGTTCAAAAATTACTTTCTTTTCTTTGTTGAATTTGTGTCTGTGTGGCTGAGTAAGAGATTTGGAAGCACAAAAGGCTTTAAAATCCATTCTTATGTCCGGCTGCACTTTAAAAAGGTAATTCCTTATCTTGTTGTTACCTATTGAGTTATTATTATAGTTTGTTATGTATTATCTTCCTGCTATTCCTATTAGTTGGCTTAAGTATTATTAATGTTGAGTTTGCTGCTTTAATTGTGCTTGAGGATCGGGGAGAGTTTAGTCAAGATTCTGCCTTCATTATTTGTGTTAGTTCAGTGGTGCTAAATTATGCTTGCTTGATCAATGAGGAGTCTGAATATGTATCTGTTTGAACTATGTAATTAGTATTACTTCATTGATAAAGAGTTAAATTGAGTCTGTGTTTATCAGGAGATTGGACCATTGTTTGACTGTATCATCCTCTAATCATCATTAAATGCAGCTGTGTGGCTAATATTAGTAACTTGTTTTTTTTTTTTTTAGGGGAACCACCTAGTTCCAAAATCAGAACCTAGGTGGTATTTTATTAATATGTAAACGGAAAAAACACTTGAGGGGAGGGCTTAAACCATACCCCTATCACATATGAAACTGGACATACCCAGTTTGATGCATGATGGCAAGTGCCTTGTACAAGTCCAAAATCAACTATATGATGCATGATCTATAGGATAGGGAGCTATAGCTAATGTATGCAGCTAAAACATGATGCATGAACCTAGATGCAAAGTTTAGACAGCTCTTATCTTTATTTAGAGTTGACTACCCTTTACAAAGACATGAAAATACCTAATGTAGACATAGCTAATATTTACAAGTCTAAAAGAGCTACTAAGGAGGATCAAAGGTGAAAATCTTGTTGCTTTGATTTCTCGACCTGATACTGGGCAGACCCCATCTGTTAATATTTAGAATACCTCTAACTTGACTTTTGGCAAATCCTGAAAGCTGGAGTAAGTTACAACATCAAAGTGAGAATGGCTGATTTGTACAAGCTTGTCTGCAACCTGGTTAGCCTCTCGAAAGCAATGCCTGATCTGAAATTGATATTGATTCTGTGTCCTTTGTATCCAGTAGACAATTTGCTCAATGTTCCATGGGGGTTTACATTTCCCCTGAATTGCTTGAACCAAAGAAAAGAGAGTCAGCTTCCACTATTATGTTGTTCCATCCCACATTGACACACCATTCGAGTCCACGTTGAAGGGCTTTAGCCTCAGCCCAGTTGTTAGTGCCATTACCAAGATTGATGTTGTAGGAAGAAATCATCTTTCCTTTCTTATCTCTAATGATTCCTCCTCCTCCTCCACAAACACTTCCCCTATAGCTGCCATCACTATTAAGTTTTACTTAATGGGGAGGTGGGGGGTACCATCTTATGATTTTGATGCTTTTCTTGGTCATGTTTCTGTTCAAGTTGTTGCACATATTCACCCAGTTAACAGTAGTTTGAACAAGAGGAAATTGTTTACTGACAATCTGCATGATGTGTGAGATGATGTTTTTAGTGGAGAAATTGCTGTTGAATTTAATGGAGCTGAATCTTATATTGCATCTGGCTTTCCAGATTTCCCAGCAGATCATATAGGGCAGGATGCTTTTAATTAGGCTTGCAACAGGATTTACGCTTGCATCCTCCAGCAGTTGACCAATATTTGTCTTAGAGGAATTCCTTGGACTTTAATGCCTAATAGATTGCAGATATTTTACCATAGAGTTTGAGCCAATTTACTCTGTCCAAACAGGTGTTCTGAAGTTTCTATATTGTGGGTACTGTAGCAACAACAGATAGAAGGACCATGAATTTTGAATCTGCCCATCTTATTATCTTTGGAAAGCCTGTCTTTAATCATTCTCCAGAAGCGAAAGTTAGTTTTAAGACTGACACTTTTGTGCCAAGTTCTTTTGTCATGCTAGTCTCCTGCTGCCCTTTTTCTCAGCAAATTCCAAGCAGAAGAAATGGTAAAGTTCCCTTCTGTATTGGGCATCCAAATTGCTTTGTCCCTCTTTGTAAGAGTAAAGTTTATAGTGATGTTCTGGATTGCCATTCTCACTGCAAAGGGAACTCTGTACCCTGACCTATTCCACAGCCAGTTACCATTAATATGCACCTCATTCAGCAGACTGTTGTTTGGAATCACCTCCTCTGGTAACAATTTGTAAAGTGCTCCATTTCTTGACCAATTGTCATACCAGAAGGAAAGATCTCCTTGACCTATTTGCCATGTAATATTGTCTTCTATCTGATCTCTAACCTTGCACATTGACCTCCAGGTCTGGGATTGAACCCCTATAACTTTCCTGATGATTGGATTCCTTGTTGAACAATATTTTTGCCATCATATACTCCTTCCATAGGGAGTCCTTAGTTCTCAGGTTCCACCATTGTTTGGCAGTGAATGTATTGCTGACATCTCTCACACATCTCAGTCCCACCCCTCCTTTTTCACCAGGTAGGCACATGGACTCCCAATTAGTCCAATGGTATTTTCTCATGGATTCCTTATCACTCCATAGAAATCTTATCATAGCACCTTTTATCTGTTCAAAGGTTCCCTTTGGAGGTTTCATTGCTGCCAGTAAGTGCACAGGCATGGCTGAAAGCACATGTTTGATTAGAACTATTTCACCCCCTTTAGAGAGAAATTTTGCATGCCAGGAGTGAATTCTGCTAGTTATTGAGTTCACCATCTCAAAGAAGTAGTTGATTTTCATCCTTCCTACAAAGAGGGGGCATCCCAGGTATTTTAGTGGCCAATCTTTCCTGTTCATCTTTGTAAGGTGGATCACTCTATGAATTAATTCCAGATTGGCCTTAGGAGCAAAGGCTACACAACTTTTCTTTTTGTTTATCAGTTGACCTGAAACATTTTCATAGATAGTTAGTAACTTCAAAATTTTCCTGATGTCTGCAGGTTTACCTGATGTGAAGATTATGATATCATCAACAAAAGCCAAGTGGGTGATGCTTGGTCCTTTTTTGGGTCTGTAGTAACCTGAGTAATTCTCATCAACAATCAAGTTATTAAGCAATATGGATAACAGCTCAACACACATTACAAATAGTGCAGGAGAGAGGGGTTCACCCTGCCTTAGACCCCTATTAGACTTGAAAAAACCATTTCTTATCCTATTAAGGGCAATAGAGTACCAGTTATTAGAAATGTGTCTATAAATGATGTCAATCCAGATTTTATTAAATCCTAGTTTTCTCATAATCCTACATAGGTAAGGCCATGACACCCTATCATATGCCTTGGTCATGTCTAGTTTAAGGACTAGGTTGTCATGCTTAGTTGTTTTAGGCATATCATGAACCAGTTCTTGTGCTAGCAGCACATTATCAGTAATGGATCTTCCCTGAATAATATCAACTAGAATCATACCAATTCTATTAGAAAGCATTTTAGCAATAATCTTACTTAAGGTATTACACAGCCTTATTGGTCTAATATCTAAGAAGGATTGGGGTTGGGGGCATTTAGGAAGCATAACCAAACAAGTGTGAGAGACATACCTAGGTACAGGTGATCCATCAAAAAATTCAAGTATAGCATTGTGAATATCTGAGAGTATTATATCCATGCATGTTTGAAAAAAATTTGCTCCAAACCCATCAGGGCCTGGAGCACTATCAGGCTCTATGTTATTGATAGCATCTGTTACCTCATGGGCAGTAGGTCTAGCAAATAGCATTGTGTTCATGTCTGTTGTTACCACTTGAGGGACTTTATCAAGAATTCTGAAGTTTCCTCTGATTTCTTCATATTTGAACAGCTCCTCAAAGTGTTTTATTGCAGCATCTGCTATGTTCTGGTAGCCTTCTATGTTATTTCCCTCATTGTCACTTATCTTATGGATATTTAGCTTCCTCCTTCAGTCTTTAATGACCTTATGGAAATATGCACTATTTTTATCTCCATCCTGTAGCCATCTTGCTTTGGAACTTTTCCTATATATTTCATCTTGGTTCTTCCACAGTCTGATGTACTCATCTTTTGCCTTGTTCAGGCTACTTCTAGTCTCCTCATTATTGTTTTTTGTGTACTTATTTTCCAAATCCTTTACTTCCTTTTCAGCTTCTTTGCTATCTCTAAATATGTCCCAATATGCTTCTCTGGACCAAGAACTAAGCCTTCTTGCCACTGCCTTCAACTTGCAGTGTACTTTCCACATAGCTGTGCCTTGCACAGGCCTGCTCCATTCTTCTTTTACTATGTCTTTGAAGTCTTTGTGATTGCACCAGATGTTAACGAATTTGAAATATCGTATTGGGCTGTTCCATTCTTTTTCAATATCTACTAGGAGGGGTGCATGGTCAGACCCAATCCTAGATAGGTGGTTTACATTTGTGCCATTGAAGGCCTCCATCCAGGCCGCATTAATAATGGGCCTATCCAATCTCTTCCAGATGGTTTTGGGATGCCCCCAATTGTTGCACCAAGTGTATTGAGCACCTGTATATCCTGCATCAATCAAGCCACAGTTAGTTAGGCATTCTAAAAAGTCAAAACTCTTGTTCATGTTATAAGGCACACCACCCTGTTTTTCCTCAGGGTTGGTGATCACATTAAAATCCCAAATCACCCCCAAAGGTCCCTTTATCTTATTGGATAAATTCTGCAGTTCCTCCCACAAAGGCTTTCTAAGGGGTATAGTACATTCAGCATAGACAATAGTCAAGTAAAAATTAGTACTATTGCTAGAGCAAGAGATATGACAAGTAATTTGTTGCTGAGCATTTTCAATGATTTGTAGAGTGATGGAAGGGTCCCAAACAGCCAAATTTTGTTATTAAGATTATTATGGCTGTGTTGGAAACCCAATTTCATCATGTATTTAGTAAGGTGTTTGGCTTTCCTTTTAGATTCCTGAATGCATATAAAGGGGAGATGGTACTGTGTCTTGAGGCCTTTTAACCTCTCACAAGCACCAAGTGTTTTTATGCCCCTGGCATTCCAAGATAGGAATCTAAACATCATTTGGGGTTGGGGTGTTGTATATGGACCCTTGAGGGGTTCCAGTTTTGTCTCCTTTGAGGATAATTGTTCCTCTAGGAGATAAGTTGTTAGAATTAGCAATCTTATTGACATTCAGAGGATCCTCATCAAAAATGAGTTTCCTTTTGGCAATTGGAGTGCCCTTGCTGTTCAGGGTCATCTCACTGTCACTATAAACCTGAACTGTGTCAATCTCATTATCATGAGTTTGCACATTGTTGTTTTCTTATGAATTTGTATCTTCTTCCATGGTCTCCTTGGAGACTTCTGCACCCGCATCTAAAGGGGAAAATTTAGTTAGTGCAAAGAAATCTATTCTCATTCTCTATGTGTTTTTCTTTGGCTTTCCTCCCATGGATGTCAGGTGCTGCTTCTGTTGTGTTGCTCTTCTTCATCTGCACAATTTCCCCTTGTGTGTGCAGCCAAGATTCTTGTTCCTGATCCAGGTTGAACTGCACCTTCTTATGCTTTGTTCCCTTCTTTTGCTTTTTCTTTTGGTAAGGTGTTCTCATCCTGGTAGGCCCTGGAGAAGTATGCTTAAACAGTCTAGTTTTAGTCTGCCAGGATCCCCCTTTGCCATTTTCCATCTCTTGACTTTGCTTCCTTAGTTCCTCAATATCCTCACTAGTGAAGGTATTATGTTCAGGATTTGTATGTGACCCTCGTTCAATGATCATCTGATGGTTTTCATTGTTATCCATTTCCTCCAATCTTCCTTCCTCAGCCTTGTCTACTATTATATCCGTCTTATCCGAATCAGGTGTTCCTTTTTCCTTTGTCTCATGGTTTATGCTGGTCTCCTTTATTTGTGGATTTTGAGTCCTGTTCCCATTGTTGATCCTTGGAACAAGTTCCTTCATTTTTTTTTGTATTTGGTCTACCCTCCTGGGTATTGGTTCTCTATGCTGGCATTGCATTTGATTTACCATATTCCTTGTTGGTTCTTCTACAATTCCATATACCATGACCTTGCATCATGCATTTAAAACAGTAATCAAGGACTCCTTCATACTCTATAGGTTGGATTATTTCCTCATGTTTCCCTGTTTCTTGATTGATAGTCCTAATTTGATTTAAGATAACCTAGGTTTTGCAAGGTCGATTTCTACTCTTACTTTGGCCACACTTGGTCTAGATTTAGAGTCAGTAGCCTTATCCGGTGCTAAGGAGTATCCTATAGGTGCAACTAACCTACGAATTGATTCCCAGTGAAAGTAATGCCATTTAAGACCAGGGAGAATTACCCATACCGAAGCTAGGGTTGTCTCTTCCGATGGGGTGAAGTCTTTGGTCCACCTTTGCAACCGCATCATCGCCTCTTCATTGAACGGAATGTATCTTCTATAATAAAGATTCTTGCCGTCCTCTTCGTCAGTGAAGTCGAGAAATACATGTCTTGAGTCGAATAACCCAATTTGGACTTCCCCTTTCATCGGAAACCTGCGTTTAATTTCTTTGCGAATTATATCGATTTGTGGCTTGTTCCTTGAGAATTTACCGACTAGCATTAGCCGGCAGTTGTGAGCAAGCAGTTCTTTCTCCTTAGTAGTGAAGGATACGACGGATAATCCATTATTGATTTCAAAAGGTCTATAATCGAGTTTAATGGTTTTGTGGGTTGTTTCTGAGGGTTTTCTAATCTGCATCGCCTCTGCATAAGTTTCTTTTGGTTGAGAGTCGATTGCGGTGGTGGCATTCAAAGTGGGGGGGGGGGGGGGCAACGTTTTTAGCATTACTCTAGGCGGTTGCCTGGTGGAATTGGCCGAAGCCATTGATGATGGTTGGGTGAGGTGCCCAACTAAAGCGGGTCGGTTATTTTCTTGAAAAATCTTGGAGCGTAATTTTTAGAGAGAGAAAGCATAAGAAGAAAAGATCACTGTAACTAATATTGGTAACTCAAATGATCTTTTGGATTGATATTAAGTTTTTAAATTGCTATAAGACAACTAGAAAGTTGCAAGTGACATAGGTTGACTAGCTCAAGGTCTTTGATAAGGATAATCAGTTTCATTAGGTATTACACTTGAATATAATGATTCATTTGATCACCCAGAGAGCAAAGAGACCCTTTCATGACTGTTTAAGTGATAAACTAGGGATGGCATGCTTTGTTATTGAGGTCACCGTATTCCAAATATCTATGTGACACACTATGAGAGTACTGTTTAGCTAATTACTTTCTTAATATGCTTGACTTATCTGAAAATTCATATAGATCCCTAAGTATTTGTTGTGTGACCTTTATTCTGAGTATGCCTGTAGCCCCCATCCATGTGACTTGTATTATTTCTTTCTTTGAGCTATAATACTGTGGTAACTTAAGCTTAAATCCTTATATGAAAGTATATAACATCTGCATATGGGAACCTGCTTTTTGAAATGTGTTGCTTGTTCTTGATAACTGATAGCATTAAGTTTATTGTATACAAAGAAGTATGATCATCGCTTCAGTAGCCTATATGTGTATTAAGTTGTGATAAGATCCTAATGTGTAATGATGCATTGTTCTGATAACAAGTTTGATTAAAAAGAA
>NC_081344.1:58536301-58557221 GCF_029784015.1 Lycium ferocissimum
AGGACACTTTCTATCTCAAAAACTCGAGCTCGGGTCTCAATTCCCAAGACATACCCAACCAGGAAATCATAAGTTCTACCACTTCGAAAACGAGGGGTGTAACACATTCCGTCCTCCTTCCTGCTACTGTCTTGCCCTTCTGGGCCACTGTTTATTTTCTCTTCACAGACATCGTTGAAATCATAACACACGATTAGGGGAAAAGGGAATCCTAATAACACTGCTCTATCGTACGATCTAAGATAAGAAATAAGGTCAATTATTTCGAAATGCCCTGCAGCCTCCTGTTTATAAGTGTGGCTCGTAGATATACCCTAGGACGAACTGCTCTGATACCACTTTTGTCGTGACCCAACCAGAGGGCCATGACGGGTAATCGGAGCTAACCTACCGAGCACCTCTGAACAGACATCACATATCCATTTCTAGGTGGACCACAAAGATAACTTATGGGTATCATAGTCTGTAAGGCATACGTCACCAGCTAACGGCATATTTCTATATAATCATCAACAACTATGCCCATCATCACAAGCCATCATGGCTACCAAAATATTATACAACAATATGAACTGATAAGGTTATGGGACATCTAGCTACATACATCTGTCTACGAGCCTCTATATAGAATACAGGAATCCATAAAGACGGGGCAGGACTCCGCCATGCCCAAGTATATACACAAAAGAGTAATACCAATAGACTGTGGCTCCGAAGCAAATGGAGCGCTCCTGAGACTCTGCTGATGAAGCTCCTGAGGATCAGATCCGTCTCCTTGCTTCCCAGCGGGCATGAACGCAACGTCCACAAGAAAGGACGTCAGTACGAACAATGTACTAAGTATGTAGGGCATGAATAATAACATGATAAAAGCACGAAGAATAGCGTAAGATAAAAGAACCGCTTATACCTCATGATACCTTTTAAGACATTCATCATGCTTACTTAACTTTTTTCTAGAAGAACCATTTCATTAATCCACATACATACCTATACAATATCGGTACCCAGCCATAATAAGGCTCGGTAATATCAGTACCCGGCTATAATAGGACTCGATAATATCAGTACCCGGCCATAATAGGACTCGGTAATATCGGTACCCGGCCATAATAGGACTCGGTAATATTGGTACCCGGCCATAATAGGACTCGGTAATATCATAAAATAGCTATATACATATATAATATAAATAGCATGCATGAGAGCCTAAATAAGAGCTACTACTTTAACGGAGTGATGTAAGATCGGTAACCTCTGATTTATATTATGGAATAGTCATCATCGCTATATCCCACCTTAAAAGAACAATTATCATAAGGTGAGGTCAACAACAATGAATAAAATCAAGAAAATCATGAAATAAGCTCAATAATCTCATAATAGCATCAAAACCATAAGCTTTGGAATCTCCAGAAATGGGATCATCATCATTATCATTATCATCATAGAAAACATCTACCCTTAGCATCATAAGAACTTGAGAATCATGAACTTCTAGCTTTTTGGAAATAAGGACGTTATGGAAAGCGTGTACTGATTCATAAGAAAAGAATCATGCCTTTAGAAAAAAAAGGATTAGCCTTACTATATTCTTTTGGTCTCCTTAACTACTTAACGTTTATCCTCCTAACCTCGTAAATATACATTCAAGAGAATTCATACTATTGTTAGGCTTATCATCATATGCTTATCTTAAGCCTTCAAATTAAACCCCTTTAGAATCTGCAGAAATTCGGGCAACATCTCCCCTATTTATATCCCTAGCCCGAAATCACAATACCAACAGCCAACAGCAATAACAACAACAACAATACTAACATCAACAACTTCATTATCAATACCAAAATACTCCATAAAACATCCCATATGATGTTTACCCGATTTCTCAACCCACTAGTTCATTATACGACCATTTAATAGTTCTATCTCCATAAATAAACCTAAATCAATATCAATAAGGAGAGATTCTTACCTTATTCCCACTAGAGCCACAATATCTTCAATATTCACCTTGATTTCAAGCCAAGATTCACCGCGACACGATACTATAATCATAACTATACGCTATCCGAACCTAAATCCCGAGATTATACTTGATTTGGGCTAAAAATTTATGGGTGGAAGTTAGGGGAATGTTCTAGAGGATTTGGGACATTTCTAGGGGTGATTGGATGAAAAATAAAGGGGTAAACCCCTTTTAATATTGCTCTAGAGTTAGTTTGCACCGAACTAGAATGTTCGCGCACTGTAGCAGTGCATTCGCGCAAGATCGTAGCTAGGTGCACCTCTACTCCGCCGGCCTAACTTGTAACATTCATAACTCTCTACTCTGATGTCATATCGACGAGCGGTTTGTTGCGTTGGAAACTAGACTTCATGAACTTCATTTTAGACTTGACTTTACTTCAAAACTCTTCATATGCTAAAAGATATTCTTTCCCCAAGTTAGACCAAAATTGTTATACGAAATCTTGCCCATCCTTTCTCCAAAATTCTAACAAACTTAATTTTCTTGATTCACTTGTTCTCCAATCCTTCCATGACCTATTACATGAACTTAAACCCCCATAACCATAAGATAGGCACATATAACCTCATATATCCTAGGAAATATCTCCAGTGTCTACAATTGAACAACTAACACCTAACGAATGTCAACGTACAAAACTACGAGGTGTAACATTCCTCCCCCCTTAGAAACATTTGTCCTCGAATGTTAAGATCTTAGGAATTCTACAAAAAAAAAAGTGCGAGAGTTTCCCTTATAATTGTACCACTACTCTCCCGTGACAACAACCTAAAATATATATAGTGCCTCAGAGGGCCACAACATCAATATCGATATTGGCCACACGACCAAGAAATCATTCAAAGGCATCATATACCTGAGGGTAATGGTGTCTCTGTCTGGAGCTCTTCTAGGGGATAGAAATAGACGTGTATACCTGGACTTAGTATCTTCCTCTGCTTCCCAAGTCATTTCTTCCCGATTATTGTCCCTTCATAGAACTTTAACTGATGCTACGTCTTTAGTTCTCAACCTCCGAACTTGTCTATCTATAATGGCAATGGGTACTTTTTCATAAGACAATTTTTCAGTAACTTGGACATCATCTACAGGCACAATTCTGGAAGGATCTCTAATGCTCTTGCGAAGCATTGACACATAAAAGACTGGTGGACTGACTCCAAATCCGAAGGCAGATCTAACTCATAAGCTACTTGGCCTACCTTGTGCACAATCTTGTAAGGCCCAATATACCGGGGACTAAGCTTGCCCTTCTTGCCAAATCTCATTACACCTTTCATCAGTGACACTTTCAAAAATACCCAATCGTTAACTTTGAATTCCAAGTTTCGTCGACGATTGTCCCCGTAGAATTTTTGATGACTTGGAGCTATTAATAACTAGTCTTGAATAAGCTTGATCTTCTCCACCGCTTGCTGGATCAAGTCTGGCCCCACTAACTTTGTCTCCCCTACTTCGAACCATTCAATTGGTGATCTACACTTTCGCCCATATAGAGCTTCATACGGGGCCATCTGAATATTGGAATGGTAACTAGAACACACTAACTGGTTATCCCAACTTCCTTATAGTTATAATATCCATACTGATCATTCCTTCATTCCTGAACGACATATCTATATGTTCCTCGGTCTTTCCGGCTTTCTATTTATTTATTAGCAGACTATGAACTCTACAATATTTCTTCTTTTGATCCATCAAGGTCATGGTCTATCTTCATTTCCTCTGAATATATCATCTACCTTTGCTACATTTGATATATATTCGACCTTGATATCTTCGGAATCCAGCTTACTGAGATACTTTTTCCTGACTACCCTCTCAAACTTTGGTTTTTAGAGATATGCCATAGCTAGAATACTGTATCCTTACCCAAGTTTTTGGACTTATATCATATTATTTTCCATTGCTATCCTCGACTACGCTACGCTTCACCAATTGAAGCTCTATAATAATCTGGACAAGCTTCACATATACTTATATTATCTCTGTGATACATAATTCTATATCGTGCTGCTACCTCCTAAGATGAATGTATCATTCTTGGTGCTAGATTGATCCTTATTCTTCTTAATACTGTCACGACCTAAACCGGAGGGCCGCGACTGGCACCCAAGACCTTACTCGGCTGAGTGCCATACTACTATTCCATCCAGGAGTCACAACTTCTCCCTTATCGTTAATTCAAAGAAAACCTTTAGTCACAATAAAATCTTTAAAGAAAATAAAACATAAAAACACATCGACCTATATGGTCGCTTTACACAACTGTCGACTTCTCGACGCACTATCCACAGGACACTGTCTGCAAAAGTCTCTAACATACATGAGATACCATAACATAAGTACTCTGACTCGGCAACACTCCGAACAGAGATAGAGCTTACCAATCCAGCTGATAGCCTGGGAACACCCTATAGACAACGTCTTCTACTCATCTGTATACACCTGTGTGGCATGAAACGCAGCCCCCGAAGAAAGAGGCTCAGTACGAATAGTGTACTAAGTATGTAAGGCATGAATAACATCATAATAAGAAGTATAGAACATAACAGGGGATAAAGATGACCCGTACATTTGATTGCCTCTTAAGGTGGATACCATACATGCAACTTTAACCTTTTTAAATCAATATGTACATAAAATCATGGAAGACATTTGAAACATTTTAATGAATGTGCAAAGATAAATTAAAACATCACCACATAGGCCACAGCATCACCCCCTGTCAACTGTGCCTTATATGTATGTACATCCCAACAAAGACACCACGATCACCACCATCAGCCGTGCCATATATATACACACACAACAAAGGCCACGGCGTCACCCCCTCAATCGTGCTATATATATACACATCACAACAAAAGCCACGGTATCACCCCCTGTCAACTTTGCCATATATATACACATCACAACAAAGACCACAGCGTCACCCTCTGTCAACAGTGCCATACATATACACATCACAACAAAGGCCATAGCGTCACCCCCTGTCAACTGTGCCATATATAGACAGACAACAAAGGTCACAGTGTCACCCCTGTCAACTGTGCCTCATATATATACACCACAAAGGTCACAGCGTCACCCCATGTCAACTGTGCCTTATATATATACACAACAAAGGTCACAGTGTCACCCCCTACCAACTGTGCCTTATATATGCATGAAGAATGAAAATGAGTGCAGTGCATATTCAAAATGAAATAATAGAACTCTGTAATGTCACAAAATAGCCATATACGTATATTATACTCATGGCATGCATAGGAGTTCAAATAGAGGCTATCACTCTATCTCACCTTGAAGGAACAATTTATAAGGTGAGATCACCAACAATGAAATAAGTCGAGAAAATCACGAAATAGCTTAACGTTTTCATATCATCGTTGAAATCATACTTGAGACCTTTAAGCATAAAATCATCCTCAACGTATTCCTCATAAAAAAAACATTCTCATTTTTAACATCATAAGAAGCTTTAAGAGTCATAAACTTCTAGCTTTTGAAATCACGGAGGTTAAGGAAACACTTATGGAATCATACCATAGGAATCATGCATTTGAATGGAAGGGACGAGCCTTAACATACCTGTTCAACCTCCTATTAGCTACGCTTATGCGTCCGAGCTCGCAAGTCTACATTTAAGAGGATTGACACTAACGTTAGCCTCTTTATCACACACTTGTTCCAAGTTTCAAATCAAACTATTCTATATTTTACCGAAAATCGGGCAAAGATCTCCCCGTTTATATGCCTAGCCCGAATTCTCAATTCAATAACCAGTAACAACCACAACAATACCAACATTAACCATAATATTTCCAATACCAAAATACTTCATAAACATCCCATATGGTGTTTGTCCCATATTTCCACCAGAGAATCATTTTATAACAATTTTACAGCTCCTTCTCCGTAAATAAGCCAAGATTAACATTAATAGCCGGAGATTCATACCTTTCTCTTGATAATATTGCCGTATCTTCACTTCTCCACCTTGAGCTTAAGCCACAACGCGCCGCTATGCAGTTTTGTAGTTGCATCTATGCGTCGTCCGCATCGAAATTTGGGAATCATACTTGGTTTTAGGCTTAAAAGTTGATATTTAGAATGTTGGGGAATATTCAAGAAGAATAGAGAGGATTTGGGGTGGTTTGGTCTAAAAAATGAGGGGGTCTCCCATTTTTATAACGGCCCAGGTTCTGCCTGGACCGACTTAAAAATTACTCAGCGCGATCGCGCTGCCACATGGCGCATTCACACTGAGTTACCAAGTCCAGCCCTGCGCATTCGCGCCACCTTCTGGCGCGTTCGCGCAGGGTTATTTTTCTGCCCGGATAGTCGATCTTAAAACACGTATAACAGGTGATCCCGATATCGTATGAGAGCCCACAACCTATGGTTGAAAAGATTTTTCAATTATATACAACTTTCATTCTTGGTATTTTTCCAAATTCCAAACTTATAATGACGTTTTGGCCTCTTCAAGTCAGATCATCCGAAAACATTTCCTTAAATCATCTCTTTGGAGGGTTTATGCCCATATTTGACTTAAGGGTCTTTCTTAGGACTCGCTCAACTTCCTATATCCTACTCATATGTCTCTTCACATGTCCTTTATAAAACTTCGGCGTGTGGGCCCCACTTAGCTTATAGCAAGGAGGGCTTTTCATCAAGTAATGCATGAGCTGATTCACCCCATATGGTCTCCAAATGTCATATATATATTATTATTACCCTCTTATAATATAACCTTCCTCCTTAATTCTTGTATGACTTTACTCTTCTTTGAGCCCATATTAAGCCGTCTACGATCTTGGTAGCGCGAAATTTTTCGGGGTGTAACATCCTTCCCGCTTTAGAAACATTCGTTCTCGAATGTTGCAGTTTGTAAACCCAAGACATCATCTTTGATTCCCCAGAGCGGTTATTCTCCTCTTAGGTTCCGATTACCATGTGCTTAAACTATAACTTGGGTCGGTCTCTTCTCATTCTTCCTTAACTCTTTTATTGCCTTCAGTCAACTTCTTTCACTTCTTTCCCTCATGTACATGATTGGAAAATAACTAGAATCTCACTCTTGTTCTTGCTCCATTATTTTAGTCTTGACTTGCCGTGACTTGACTTCCCTATAAGTACTCTCTTTTTCTCGCTACTTGTTTCCTTGTTGGTGACCCATTACATTTCTCATATACGGTGCCCTTTCTGCGTTTATCCCTTCTGTACCATCTCGGGCTACTCTTTTTGATATCTGTTGATCTTAGATATTCACTGTACCGATTCTTTGTAGTTCATTAGTCAGGCTCTCTAATCCTTACATCCTTGTTGCCATCTCTCTTACCCTTACATTCCAAATGTTTATCCAACATGACTGTCGCTAGTGAGCATAATGGTTATGTTCCTTAAGCAATTTTCCCAGTTTCTTTCCAAGACCAGTTATATTAATATCCAAAATACGTATGTACGTAATGTTTCTTCACCATTTATTATCTTTCGCAGTACAGTTACATTTATGGGAAACTCATAATCCGAGTTCGAACTAAATTGTAGCTCACAACATCTTTGAGCTCCTGCCACAACTGTTTCTTTAACCTTCTTCCCTCAAATCTCGCAATACAACCCGTAAAGCATAGGACTACGGTAATTCTTACTCTATTACGTGCGATGTAAATATATTTGTCTTCGATTCCCTTGTACCAGCGATCACTTCGTCAGTCTATTCCTTGTTGGCTTTCCGATGCGACCTTCTCGCAATTGTAATTAGACATAACTCTACGTTGATGGTTCATATAATTCCCTAGTATATGCTCTTATGTTTAGCATAATTAGTGATCCGTGAGATGTTTTCTAATATCCGGTGGTATAGCTATCTTTTATTTCCATTCATAAGACCGGCGTTCTTCCTTTCTTCGGAAAATTACCAAACTACCAATCGTTGTTGCTTTTGTTACAATAGTCGTTGTCATCCCAAGTGTTCTTTGGGTTCGTCATCCACTCTATCACCCTTTGTGAATTTAAATTGGAGACCTTTCTTGCTCTTTCTATTACCCTTTAGAACATGTCACTGCATAGTTAGGTACGGCGCAATTTTGCCCGATACGAAGGATTCAAATCATGGTCTAGAAATATCGTAGTTGATATTGGCGTAAAGTGCTCTCTTGAGTTGTCTTCCATACTTTCTCCCTATGTCTACCTCATGGTACACTTATTGTCAATTCGTTTCTGCTTCTTTCTGATACCTTCCTGATATGCCAATACGCCTCGAACTCTGGCCCCACGCTAATAAATTTCCTCCTCTGGAGCTTGAAAATGTCATAATTCCTTTCAAGTCTAATATGCTCTCCCCCTCCCCCCACCTCCTCCCCCTCACCCCCTTTTTAAGGAGGTCCTTATACACTAATAGCCTTCGAGTATCCGTCGTCTTCGATAATTATCTGCCGCCCTTCACGATTCATTTAAGGCCGGGGTTCCGTCATCGTATGGTCTGACTTATCTATCTTCTTGCTAGTTACAGTCTTGTATCCAATCAGAATACTTATAAGGGTTAGATCCAATTTCTATGCCTTCTTTTTCGTCATTTCACACCTCTGTCTTTTATGACTAATGGTTTTTCGGACCCGCAAGTTAATAGGAACATCGAGATTCACCGCGTCCTTTATGAAGTCTTCGATTATACCTTACTCTTTGTCTTTCTTCCCGACTTTGCTTATAACATATTTAAAACTTCTTACCCTGTGTTCTTCTTTGATTTATGTCTATATCATCATTTTTGTCAATATTTCCATCCACTACTAGTCCTTTCGCCCGTTTAGCTCACTTACTCATAATTCTTCTTAACTACGCGTTTGTGTTGCAGCTGTGTATCCAAGTTTTTCGAGTGTCCTGCTACTTCTTGCTCTTAGCACGGGATTCTTACAATTTACACTCTCTCCATCCTCGCTCATCGAGCCTTCATCCGTCTTTCTGATGCCACGGCGAGGTTGTCTTCCATGCACGTTCCTTACATTTCACTCTATTTCCTCTATAATCGAATCTCTCGGTCTTTATAGGAATTCTTGCCTCATATCATTAATCTTCTAATCATATGTGTCGCCCCATCATCCTCGTTCTTATCTCGGTGATTAATCAGTTTCCTACCACCAACTCGTTAAAGTATCCTTCTAACTCCCATGGTTAAAGATTTTCAGTTACTTTACTCCTAAATGCTCTCATATTCCTTCGATCAGCCCATTAGTATACTTTCCCTACTTCACCCTTAACCTTCCTTGAGTTCCTTCATTCTCTTGTTATTTATAGTATCGACCCTGAAGTTCGTGAAATATTCCTTTCAAACGTGCAAATCCGTTCTATTCTTAAGTCATCCTTTAAGAAAGTTTCTCCATGTCCGAGGCAACCGTATCAATATGACTACCCATTTATCCCTTTATATACCTTTCAAGAGCTGGAAATCTCTTAGCATCATTGCAAGACCTAATCATCCTTTCTCTTACTTCGCATTACTCATTGTGGTCACTATCTTTCCAGTCCCCTTACCAATATTTGTTCTCCTAATCTTGTACATACGTTTCTTGTCCGTGCCACCATACCCTATTCCTTTCATATATCTGCTTTCAAATGTTATCCAATTAGTCCCTTGCCTTACTCGTCGTTTCTCTTGGAAGCTTCACTCACCCTCATTTCTTACTCCCCCTTTCTCAAGACATTCTTATCTTTCTATCTACTCACTTTCTTCCTTCCTTCCCCTGATGTTATTGCATTAGGACCCTTCAATCCTGACCTATAGTAAAAATAACATCAACTTACCTTGTACCATTTGTGCCATCTTCTTCACTTGAACTTCTTTACCCTATTCGATTAATGCCTTCAGTATATAGCAACACCGGTCACTAGGACACACATATCGGTTAGCGCAGCCACATATGGAATATCATACACTTACATAAATATATATTAACGCCTCGCTTACAAAGTACTTCTGAATACTTTTCAAGCCTATCCTAATTCTAAAACTGTGATGCACCTTCCTTCTCCTTGCCAGTCTAGTCCGCCTCATTCTTTGCGACCTTTTAGGGTTTCTAACTACTCCGCATACTCCAATTTCCCTTAGGCTTCTCTAATTTCTCATTTGTCTCTTATGTCTAAATTTATAGAACTTTTAGTACGCTTCCCAAGGGGTCACCCATCCTAATATTTCTCTCACCCCAAAGACGGTTAACCTAGGAACTCTGATGAAATCCGGTGCGTTAATGCTGGCATGATCGCATCCACCTCACCGCATGACCTTCACCAGATAATCTAGAGCAAGTTGAAGTCTTGACAGATTCCAAAACATTCTCGTAACGCATCTCCCTCTGAATTAGAAAGGGCCTCTCACTCTTCCGACTACACAATTACTATTTTAGCCTTTTCAATCCTCAATATTCACCTTTCACCTATGTGTATGACTACCTTTCATCCTAGATTTCCAGGTTCCCAATGGTGGCGAAAGCACCTTGATCACTGTTACTTATAAACACCTTTAGGATTTTCGTTCGCTGCTACTAAGTAATAATCTAATGCAAATGCACATACATAGGAAATTCTGATAAAGTCTCATATACTTCTAATTTTGCCTCGGGCTATTCTGGTTTCTCATATTCCCTTTTTTATATGCCTAAATCTGTAGGTCTTCCTAGCATATCTTTCTACATCCTAAATGTGAATCCCGGCAATATAACTTTACTTATAAATCTTTATCGTACTCGTACCCTGTCTCCTTGTCTGAAAGAATCAGTCTCACATCCTTTACCTTCCTGCAAAGAACTAAATCAATCCTTGCGATATTTTACCCTCACTTATACACCTACTCCTTTCTCTCCTTACACATAAATCGACATCGCACCTAATTTCTCTATCGTCAAATAACCTTCACAATACCCATCTGGGAAAAAAAATCGAGGTAAAGTCTTCTTATAAGGGTTAGCTAGAAATATACCACATGTTCCTAAGGTTGGTACAATCTCTACTTCCTTCATCGGCCAAGCAACATCACCTTCAGAAGTTGTATAAGCAATCCAGAAACAATCATAAATTGTTATATCCGGCATTTTTGCGTATTCAAAAATTTGGAAATAACCTTGACTTATAAGGAATGAGGTCATGTTTGGATTTTTCTAAATATGTGAATGTTGTTTATGGAAGTATGGATGCGGGGATATCGAGCAAGGCTAAGGGCAACAATTGGAATTTTGGAAATTTATTTCATGAATTACACAAAGTAGCCAAGTTGTTGGGCCAAAAAAAATAATAAAACTTGGCCCAAGAAAGTGAGGGTGGCCGGCCATAGCATTGGTCTTGGCCCAAACCCATGTTGTTGATCATGTGACTAATCATGTGATCAACTAATATAAAGAGGGCTAATTCTTCAAGAAACTTCAAGAAACAAAACAAATCAAGAAGAAAAAAAAAGAAGAAGGCCTTCGGCCATAGAGAGAAAGGAAAGAAAAAAAAATTCTAGCCCTTTAATCTTGATCCAAAAATTTGCCTCTTATTGAATTCTTACTAAGTTCAAGGCGCTCTTCGACGTGATATAATTAGTTAAGCCAAAGAACGACGTTTGCGGCGAGTTGGAATTTGAAGAATAAGGTATGAATTCTATTCTTTTATGTTATGAAATGAGTATGCATGTTAGAATGACTAGAATTGGATGAGAATTAAGGGAGTGTGGTGTGTGTGTGCATGGCCGTGTGTATGTGTGAAGTAGTGCATGGCCGTGAGCCATGGTGTTGAGAAAAGGCAAGGATGTCATGTTTTCTTTTCATGTTATAGAAGATTTATAAGTGATGTGATGAGTATAATTGAATGAAAATCATAGAAATGTGGTGTGTTGAAGTGTGTGGCCGTGTGAGTGTATTGTGTGTGTGTGGCCGTGTGGTATCATTGGTGAAGGGAAGGTGACCTTAATTTTATTTAGTGTATTAATTGTATTGTTGGAGCTTTGTGATGGAAATGGAAGAAAATGGGTTAAGTTGGTATCGGAATGAATGGAGAAGGTTATGTTATTTTAGAATGATTTTATGATATTAAGGAAATGAAGTCGTAGGATGCAAATGGTGATTGTTGTATGTGAAATTGAAAGATAAAAATATGTTGTGAATATTTATGTTGAAATTCGGAGGTTTTGAGTGGATTATGATTTTGGTGGAAAACTTGTATACTTTGTATGTTTTGTGAATATTGTGTAAAATGATATAAAATGTTTCCGAATTGTGTTGGGATGGTCTTGAGTTAGTAAATAAATTAAATATGAAAGCATTGATATTAGTTTGGAATTGTGAAGTTGGAATGGGAGTTGTTGCCTTATGTAGAAAAGAAGGCTATTTATGTTATAGTGTGTTTTGTGACGATTATTGATGTTCTTGGTATTGTTGTGTTGTGGTTGTTGATATTTTGGGCCGAGATAATTCTCGGGATGTCAAATTTATGGGGGAAATGCTGCCGAAATTTCGGTAGACAAGTATGGATTTAAGTTGAATTCATAAAAGCTTGAAACTCACATTTGGTAACCATGACCATTTGTAGATTTTTGACGAAACGGGAATCAAAATTGGACGAGCGTAAAGCACAGTTAAGGTATGTAAAGTCTTGCCCTTCATTCTTTGGCCTGTTCTAAATGTAACAGGCTTGAATGCGAGCCTCGAACACAACTCTGCCTCTCGCAAATCCGAGATTGAAATTGGCTCCAATTCATTCGGTAAGATTGAATAAATTCCTTTACCTTTTGTCGGCGGAGTAAACAATATATATGTAGCTTCCATAAACGGAGTCGGAACACCCTAAAACGATTATGGACGACTCCCTAGGGTTATCATCTATCATTTATGTACATCACCGCGATTGGGTCTGATGTGGGCCCACAAAACCCTGATACTCCTCGTATGGCTTAAATTGATTTATTTCTGTTCGTCCTTCATAGGTAACTCTTAGTTATGTTTCCTTCTGCTAATTAATAAGCATTAGGACTATCTTTCTGAATTTTGACATATATGCTGACGTCTGGAACGGTTCTGGACACTCTGTTCTGATATAATCTGACTACTTTGATTTGATTGACCGTCTGGACTATTTCGGCTTCATTGAGTCTGTATGTCGGTCTGTATGCATATGGTTTCTCATCAATCTGTTCGTGGATGCCTCAATGCTTCCTTCACTGCGCCCGGGCCAGGTTCTGTTATTCGTGCACATTCCACTGCATTGTTCACCGCGTCCCTCGGTGTGCGGGCCGGGATCTGTTTACATCTGTATGTGATCTGACGATGTGATGGTATGGGGATGGCGGCCAGGATGGCATATGATCTGTCTGTCCACCGCGTCCCGTACTAAGAGGGCCGGGATCTGTTACCGCGTCCCTCACTAGAGGGCCGGGATCTGATATGTATGTATATGCTATCTGTATCTGTGTATGTTTATGATTCTGCATGCATAATTCTGTCTGGTACACATCTGTATATCTGATCTGGATTAAGACTCTGTCTGTTGCACTTCTGTACGTCTGATTCGGATTATGATTCGGGCAGTCATACTTTTGTACCTCTCGACTCGGTTACAATTTTGTCGCCCACACTCGTACCCCGATCCGTGTCATGGTTCTCGACTATACTACGTGTCTCTCGATTCATATTACGACTCGTGGCTATACCCCGTGCATACTATATATATTGGTGTTCGGACCGTACACTACGTACTTCCTCGATTCGGCTTCGGGTTCGATTACGTCCCTATATTTCGTACTTCGGTTCGACCATGATTATATTTGTTACATTCCCGCTTTACATACTCGGTACATTTTTCCGTCGCCCCCCTCGTTCTTCGGGGAGTGCGTTACATGCCCGCGTACGTACGCACCGCGTGACACGCCACCAAGATAGGATCCCCGTTCTCTTGTTTGAGTGCTCCTTTGATCCGAGCTTATACTTTTGGTATATACCTTTTTTGCGTTGTATATTCCGTACATATGTTTTCGGGGCACGGCGGGGCCCCCCCGTCATATGATTTTGTTATGTCTGTTAGAGGCCTGTAGACATGTATGTGGGTTATGGGTTGTCACTGTTCAGGCAGGTACGTATGAGTCTGTGACTCTGTCTGCTATGATAGCCTCAACGGCTTACGTGTAAGTCCGAGTATGTTTATGTATTTATATATATTTCTGTGCGCTATGTTTATATTGGTATGAATCTGTGTACATCTAATATGAATTAGCTGGTTGGTACGCCAACTCTGTCCGGTAGGTATGTATGGGTGTCCAATTAGGACACCAGTCGCGGCCCACGGGGTTTGGGTCGTGACATAAATGCAAACCAGCTTACCTCTTGCGTCACGACTCGGAATATACCTGAACCTTTATCGGTCGTCCTTTTGTACTTTCCTAGTCACTTCCCCTTCCATTCATTAGCTATACATTTCAATCATACTTGCGACATCCTTACCATATCTAACTCATAATCCTTTCTACCACTACTTACCTTTGTGTTGATTCCCTCAACTTCTATTGTCCCTGTAATCCCAATATCATCATTCACTTCCTTTGTCAATACCATTCCTCTGCTGAAATCAAGAGTTAGTGCAAGGAATTTCATTTCCTATGACTTGGCTCTCATCGCACGATCTTAGATATGAAAGAAGGGTAACCATCCTAAATGCCCTGTAGCCTCCTATTTATAAATGTGGCGCGCAACACACCATAAACAAGACTCTACTGGACACGACTTTGTAGACAACCGCTAGGAAGAACTGCTCTGATACCACTTCTGTCACAACCTAAACTGGAGGGCCGCGACTGGCACCCAAGACCCTACTCGGCTGAGTGCCATACTACTATTCCATCCAGGAGTCACAACTTCTCCCTTATCGTTAATTCAAAGAAAACCTTTAGTCACAATAAAATCTTTAAAGAAAATAAAACATAAAAACACATCAACCTATATGGTCGCTTTACACAACTGTCGACTTCTCGACGCACTATCCACAGGACACTGTCTGCAAAAGTATCTAACATACACGAGATACCATAACATAAGTACTCTGACTCGGCAACACTCCGAACTGAGATGGAGCTCACCAATCCAGCTGATAGCCTGGGAACATCCTATAGTCAACGTCTTCTACTCATCTTTATGCACCTACGTGGAATGAAACGCAGCCCCCGAAGAAAGAGGGTTAATACGGATAGTGTACTGAGTATGTAAGGCATGAATAACATCATAATAAGAAGTATAGAACATAACAGGGGATAACGATGACCCGTACATTTGATTGCCTCTTAAGGCGGATACCATACATGCAACTTTAACCTTTTTAAATCAATATGTACATAAAATCATGGAAGACATTTGAAACATTTCAATGAATGTGCAAAGATGAATTAAAACATCACCACACAGGCCACAGCGTCACCTCCTGTCAACTGTGCCTTATATGTATGTACATCCCAACAAAGGCCACAACGTCACCCCTTGTCAACTGTGCCATATATATATACATACAAAGGCACGAGCGTCACCCCCCGTCACACCGTGCCATACATATACACATCACAACAAAGTACACACACACGCCCGTCAATCGTATATATATATATACACAACAAAGGTCGCAGTCACCCCCGTCAATCAGTTTTATATATATATACACACCATGAAGGTCACATCATCACCCTCCGTCAATCAAGCCATATATACACATCACAATAAAGGCACGGCGTCACCCCGTCATCGGCTATATATATATATACACAACAAAGGTCACAGCGTCACCCCCTATCAACTGTGCCTTATATATATACACCACAAAGGTCACAACGTCACCCCCTGTCAACTGTGCCTTATATATATACAGCAAAGGTGACAGCGTCACCCCCTGTCAACTGTGCCTTATATATACGCAACAAAGGTGACAGCGTCACCCCCTGTCAACTATGCCATATGTATACACATCACAACAAAGGCCACAGCGTAACCCCTGTCAACTGTGCCATACATATACACATCACAACAAAGGCCATAGCGTCACCCCCTGTCAACTGTGCCATATATATATACACAACATAGGTCATAGCGTCACCCCCTATCAACTGTACCTTATATATATACACAACAAAGGCCATAGCGTCACCCCCTGTCAATTGTGCCATATATATACATAACAAAGGTCACAGCGTCACCCCCTGTCAACTGTGCCTTATAGATGCATGAAGATTGAAAATGAGTGTAGTGCATATTCAAAATGAAATAATAGAACTCTGTAATGTCACAAAATAGCCATATACATATATTATACTCATGGCATGCATAGGAGTTCAAATAGAAGCTATCGCTCTATCTTACCTTGAAGGAACAATTTATAAGGTGAGATCAACAACAATGAAATAAGTCTAGAACATCACGAAATACCTTAACGTTTTCATATCATCGTTGAAATCATACTTGAGACCTTTAAGCATAAAATCATCCTCAACGTATTCCTCATAAAAAAACATTCTCATTTTTAACATCATAAGAAGCTTTAAGAGTTATAAAATTCTAGCTTTTGAAATCAAGGAGGTTATTGAAACACTTATGGAATCATACCATATGAATCATGCCTTTGAAAGGAAGGGACGAGCCTTAACATACCTGTTCGACCTCCTATTAGCCACGCTTATACGTCCGAGCTCAAAAGTCTATACTTAAGAGGATTTACGCTAACGTTAGCCTCGTTATCGCGCACTTGTTCCAAGTTTCAAATCAAACTATTCTATATTTTGCCAAAAATCGGGCAGCATCTCCCCTGTTTATATGCCTAGCCCGAATTCTCAATTCAACAACCAACAACAACCACAACAATACCAACATTAACCATAATATTTCCAATACCAAAATACTTCATAAACATCCCATATGGTGTTTGTCCCATATTTCCACCAGAGGATAATTTTATAACAATTTTACAGCTCCTTCTCCGTAAATAAACCAAGATTAACGTTAATAGCAAGAGATTCATACCTTTCTCTCGATAATATTGTCGTATCTTCACTTCTCCACCTTGAGCTTAAGCTACAACGCGCCGCCATACAGTTTTGTAGTTGCAACTATGCACCGTCCAGACCAAAATTCGGGAATCATACCTAGTTTTAGGCTTAAAAGTTGATATTTGGAATGTTAGGGAATAGTCCAGAAGAATAGAGAGGATTTGGGGTGGTTTAGTCTGAAAAATGAGGCGGTCTCCCCTTTTTATAACGGTCCAGGTTCTGCCTGGACCGACTTAAAAATTGCTAAGTGCGATAGCGCTGCCTCGCGGCGCGTTCCCGCTGAGTTACTAAGTCCAGCCCTGCGCGTTCGCGCCATCTTCTGGCGCGTTCGCGCAGGGTTATCTCTGCCCAAACAGCCGATCTAAAATACGCATAACGGTTGATCCCGATATCGTATGAGAGGCCACGACCTATGGTTGGAAAGATATTTCAATTATCTACAACTTTAATTCTTAGTGTTTTTCCAAATTCCAAACTTATAAGGACGTTTTGGCCTCTTCAAGTCAGATCATCCGAAAACATTTCCTTAAATCATCCCTTTGGAGGGTTTATGCCCATATTTGGCTTAAGGGTCCTTCTTAGGACTCGCTCAACTTCCCATATACTACTCATATGTCTCTTTACATGTCCTTTATAAAACTCCAGCGTGTGGTTCCCACTTATCTTACAAAGAACGAGGGCTTTTCATCAAGTAATGCATGAGCTGATTCACCCCATATGGTCTCCAAATGTCATATGTATATTATTATTACCCTCTTATAATATAATCTTCCTCCTTAATCCTTGTATGTCTTTACTCTTCTTTGAGCCCATACTAAGCCGTCTACGATCTTGGTAGCGCGAAATTTTTTGGGGTGTAACAAATACAACCAAGCTATTTTACGCAAAGTTATTCGTCATCATCCTTCTTCATTACCACTACCAGTATCTAGTTCTTCATTTAGGTCTATCTGGTTCCATCTTACTTGCAAAGTGACTCTAATTCCTTTACATCCTGGATCTTCTGTACCTAAGATTCTCGTATCATCTATAAGCTTTTGCTTCCACGTTGTCATGCCCAACCTTCTTTGTTTCTTCCTTATTAGACCTTTCGTAGCATCTTTGTCTTGGGACTTCGGGTAATACTTTCCTTGGAATCTTATCTCCTAACCTTATCCTTTTTGAAGTGGTTCCCGATTCCTTTTTATTACTATCCTTCCAGCTTCTAACAAAGCATGCTCCTAATCCAATACTTGTTTATCTCATCTCCCCCCCCCCCCTTAGGGTGTTAGCCCTCTATTCTATATTTAACATCCCATTAGTTCTCCTTTTTTACGGTAAGTATATACTCTCAGCGAATCTGCCACTAATCTTAGTTGTGGCTATTCATCGTCTGAGTTTATCTAGTCAGTTGCATATATTTGTAACGAGTCACATATTCTCGTAAACGTACTGGCCTTGGGTGGCTTAATCTTTCATTAAAGGATCTTCATAATTTCCTTACTGTTCTTCTAAAATCACTCTTCTCCTATTACTCGCTTTCCCATGTCATCACCGTGATGGTATCTAGCGCAAATTTTATTCTCAAACTCTGCCCTAATTATTAATATTCCTCTTTTCTTCGCTACATGAACACTCAGTCTTTAGACAAGCCTCTTTTAAGCTTACAAATCTATCTCATTACCGAAGGGCACATCTTATATCAACTCGTGACTTCAAACTTGTTCATCTACCATCATACAACTAATTCCTTCAAAGCATTATTCACATCCTTCATTAGCTATCCAGCCTTATATTACTAACTTAATAATCTTGTGACAAGAGGACTTCTGAAAAAAAGAATTTTTCTGTACCTTAGTCCTACCTTTGTCTTATATCCACATATCCTTATACTCGTACCTCCATACAACATCCTTGCCAATATACTTTATACGATAAAAAAGCTCTTGTCGATAGCTGGCTCTTTTAGTAACATACATCGTTCTTTTACCTCTTCTGCCCCTTTATACTCATAAATCATTAGCATACTTATATTCAAGGATCATATTTAAGCATATACTTATCCCTTCCATTTCTTGCTTCGAGAAAAAGTTACAACCCCATCTAATCATACTGACATCTCATTAATGAAACACTTTGAAAGGTATAATCGACTCAAGTTTCGCCCCCGTCCACCATCAATATAACAAATGTAGAACCCGGATCAACTAATGCATACACATCATGAGAAAATACGGACAATGTACCTGTAACAATATCGAGTGAAGACTCCAAGTTTTGTTGACCGATCGTGCGTAAATACGCTTCGAGGATCGCTCAAGCTGGACGCTCCCCACTCTTTGCCTACCACGACTTCTGTTGGAATGCGAGAGGACTACCCGGGAGGGCCCACGGCATTTACGAAGAACCAACCTGAGACCCCGTCGGTTAAGCCACGCCTCCACCTACTCTCAACGAACAATCTTTCAAAACGTGGCATGGCTACCCACAAGTATAACATTTAAACCCAAGTGACACTATCCTGCATGAAACTTGCCGCACTGATTACATCGCGGTGAAAATGGTCTCGCCTAGCTGGAATCACCCCTATACTGGGAACTCGAAATCCTGTAGCATTAGCCCAGTCCAGAATAAATAGGGCGATCAAGCCTCTTGTCCGCGAATCGAGGAGGTGCACTGGCCACTGATTGGCCTGAATGCCTGGAATATTATTGCCTTTGACCCCCTCTAAACTCACTAGCAGCACCGGAAGATCTGGCCCTCTTACTATACCTTCTATCAGAATCACGCTCATTCTTTTGCGGCTGCTACTGTTCCTCCAAATTCTGAGCATGGGCCTGAATATGACCGATATCCATTCATTCCTGGAGTGAGGCCGTCAAGCACTCCTTAATCAAATGTGGCCCCAAACCACTCACGAACCAGTGTAAGTGGTCCCCCATATCGGCTACCATGGCTGGAGCATACCTTGCTACGGAATTAAAGCGAAGACTGTATTCTCGAGCACTCATATTCCCTTGCCTAATATTCAAATACATGTCAGCTCTGTCCCGTCGAACCTCGGGCGGCAAATAATGTTGGAGGAAGGCATCCGCGAACTCTTGCCATACCGGGGAAGGTACATTTACCCCTCTCGAAGTCATCCAAGTGTTGTACCAATGGACGGCCACATCCCGCAATCTATAGGAAGCCAATTCTACTGACTCATTATTAGAAACATGTATTATCCATAGCGTCCTCAGCATCTCATCTATAAACCCCTGTGGGTCTTCATCCGGTTTTGACCCGTAGAATTCTGGAGGGTTCAAGCTAATAAAATCACGGGCCTATGCACTAACCGCTCTGTCACCATGACCCGCACCCTGCCGCTGAGCCTGGGCGGCAACTAACTGGGTCAGCAATTGAATGGCCTCTCATCTGCTAGCCCGAGGTATCTGGTGGAGGAACTGGGGTATCGGAGTTGGAGCTGAGACCCCTTCATGCTCCTCTGATATGGGTAGAGTAGGAGAGGTCCGATGTCACACCCTAATTTTCGATAGGGCATGATAGGCACCCGACCCTTACTTAGGGCCGAGCGAACCCGCTGACTCTCGTCATATTCATAACCATACTGGGCCCGCAAACATGACACAAGTACATAATGAAATTTTTTTTCAGAAAATAAACATGCCTTTCATCTTTGTCAAACCAAATAAACTAGCATCGTATGAAATCTGTAAACATATGAAGTTCGTAACATAATGCATAATCATACATCGGCTTACATAGCCGCTTACAAAACTGACTTATCACACGCACGACACTGTCTGCAAAGTTTCTAACATAACTTCGGATACCATACAAAAACATCACTGGCAAAA